>NC_092103.1:29928154-30083154 GCF_045679555.1 Salvelinus alpinus | reverse complement strand
CGGATTGAATCCCAGCCCTAAAATGAATGCACCAATTGAAGTGTTTCTCTAAGGCTGTAAGCCTGATTGGGTGAGGCAACAGAGCTGGGCGCTGATAGGCTGATGCTGATTGAGCTGGGAGCTGATGCTGAGTTGGCTTGTTTCTGTCCGTCAGGCCCTCCAGAGAGAATGCACAGCTGACCTAATGATTTCCACAGTGAGCTGATACACAAACACACCGGTCCATCCTATCTGTAACTGGGTGTTTGAGTCAGGCTATGGGTCTCTCTCTCTCTCATCCTCCTCTATCACTTTATTTATATACCTCCTCCTCCGTACTCCCTCCCTCCCTCCCCTCTCCTCTCCTTTCATCCCTCTCTCTCTGCCGCCCATTTCTTCTCTATACAGAGTGTTGTGTAACTATGTATCTCAAGGACAACACATACGTTATTAATAAGCACTAATAGCAAATTACTAATAAGCACTTTCATCATCATTTGTGTCTGCCTACTGTATCCCAACTCAACCATTTCTAACAGAGAAGATTCAGTAAAACCACACTCATGGGAGGAGTAACCTTGTCTGAGACCTGAAGACTTGTGTTAGCTCTCCAAGCTGATGCCAAGGTTGTAGCTCAGCGCGGGTAGCACATTAATGTTGTGAATAGATGACCTGGGTTCAAATCCAGTCGATCACACCACAGGACACCTACAGCAGTACTTTAAAATCCTTCTTTCCTTGAAGTAACCTCTGATCTGACTGGTTCTATATTCATCTGACTGACACACACATCTATCTCATGCCTTTCTGACATTTCATCCTTAAAGATGCACTATGCAGAAATCACACCGCCATTTCCTGTTTTTTTTGTTGACATTTTTTAAATGTAACCTTTATTTAACTAGGCAAGTCAGTTAAGAACAAATTCTTATTTACAATGACGGCCTACATGGGAACAGTGGGTTAACTGCCTTGTTCAAGGGCAGAACAACAGATTTTTACCTTTTGGTAGCTCGGGGATTCGATCCAGCAACCTTTTGGTTACTGGCCCAACGCTCTAACCACTAGGCTACCTGGTTGCTAAAATTCGAATAATTTGCCTAATTTCAGTTTAAGTGGCAAAACAAGCAAGCACAGTGTCGAGAATCATTGTATCATCTCAACCACTGTAAAAAAATATATTTGCCATGACCAAAAACATAGTAATTTCAGCTGTTTGAAGCTGGTGTACAAAACCAAAAGTAAAAGACACAAAACCTAAACTTAAGAACAGGAAGAATATAAATAGAGCACATAGAACAGATCTACCACTTCTTATACTTGCTTTCAATGAGAATGACAGATCTATTTTATGCAAATTTGGTCGGTTTGCCCAGAAAGTTACATATTGCAGCTTTAATGATTATTAACATTCTCCATGTTGACATGCAATCCCCACGGAAACCCTCAGGTACTTGCTAAAGCAGTCTTCCTCCTTCCCTCCTTCTCCTTCTGCCCCCACACGTCCCCCATCACTACTCTCCTTCTGCCCCCACACGTCCCCCATCACTACTCTCCTTCTGCCCCCACACGTCCCCCATCACTACTCTCCTTCTGCCCCCACACGTCCCCCATCACTACTCTCCTTCTGCCCCCACACGTCCCCCATCACTACTCTCCTTCTGCCCCCACACGTCCCCATCACTACTCTCCTTCTGCCCCCACACATCCCCATCACTACTCTCCTTCTGCCCCCACACGTCCCCCATCACTACTCTCCTTCTGCCCCCACACGTCCCCATCACTACTCTCCTTCTGCCCCCACACGTCCCCCATCACTACTCTCCTTCTGCCCCCACACGTCCCCATCACTACTCTCCTTCTGCCCCCACACGTCCCCCATCACTACTCTCCTTCTGCCCCCACACGTCCCCATCACTACTCTCCTTCTTCCCCCACACCTCCCCCATCACTACTCTCCTTCTGCCCCCACACGTCCCCCATCACTACTCTCCTTCTGCCCCCACACGTCCCCCATCACTACTCTCCTTCTGCCCCCACACGTCCCCCATCACTACTCTCCTTCTGCCCCCACACGTCCCCCATCACTACTCTCCTTCTGCCCCCACACGTCCCCCATCACTACTCTCCTTCTGCCCCCACACGTCCCCCATCACTACTCTCCTTCTGCCCCCACACGTCCCCATCACTACTCTCCTTCTGCCCCCACACGTCCCCCATCACTACTCTCCTTCTGCCCCCACACGTCCCCATCACTACTCTCCTTCTGCCCCCACACGTCCCCATCACTACTCTCCTTCTGCCCCCACACGTCCCCATCACTACTCTCCTTCTGCCCCCACACGTCCCCCATCACTACTCTCCTTCTGCCCCCACACGTCCCCATCACTACTCTCCTTCTGCCCCACACGTCCCCCATCACTACTCTCCTTCTGCCCCCACACGTCCCCATCACTACTCTCCTTCTGCCCCACACGTCCCCCATCACTACTCTCCTTCTGCCCCCACACGTCCCCATCACTACTCTCCTTCTGCCCCACACGTCCCCCATCACTACTCTCCTTCTGCCCCCACACGTCCCCATCACTACTCTCCTTCTGCCCCCACACGTCCCCATCACTACTCTCCTTCTGCCCCCACACGTCCCCCATCACTACTCTCCTTCTGCCCCCACACGTCCCCCATCACTACTCTCCTTCTGCCCCCACACGTCCCCCATCACTACTCTCCTTCTGCCCCCACACGTCCCCATCACTACTCTCCTTCTGCCCCCACACGTCCCCATCACTACTCTCCTTCTTCCCCCACACCTCCCCCATCACTACTCTCCTTCTGCCCCCACACGTCCCCCATCACTACTCTCCTTCTGCCCCCACACTTTCCCAATTCCTCTCGATCTCCTCCTTTAATTCCTTCTCTCCCTCAATCTCATACCTTTACTCTACTGGTAACTAGAGACGGGCAGGAATGCGAGTTGAGTTTCAATTATTCTGGACACACACACACACACGCACACACACACACACACACACACACAGGGACCCTAACTAGACCAGTGCATAGTGGAGCCAAATAGCAGGCTTCAGTGAATCATAACGGTTTCTTTCAATGTCATCATGGTTATTTATGGCTCATCATTCACTCCTCCGCTCTCTCACTTCTCTTCTCTCTCTTTCACTATATGGTTTGTATGGCAGTATGTGTCTGATGATGACCCTATCATTCACTCCTCTGCTTCCCTCTCCTCTACCATCACGACAGCCAAACATTTCTCACCACTTCCTCTCCTCTACCATCACTAGTCATACATTCCTCCTCACTTCCTCTCCTCTACCATCACTAGTCATACATTCCTCATCACTTCCTCTCCTCTACCATCACTACAGCCATACATTCCTCATCACTTCATCTCCTCTACCATCACTACAGCCATACATTCCTCATCACTTCATCTCCTCTACCATCACGTCCTGTGTGAATTTAAGTATGCTCTCTCTAATTCTCTCGTTCTCTCTTTCTTTCTCTCTCTCGGAGAACCTGAGCCCTAGGACCATACGTCACGGCAAACCGGGCATGATGACTCCTTGCTGTCCCCAGTCCACCTGGCCTTGCTGCTGTTCCAGTTTCAACTGTTCTGCCTGCTGTTATGGAACCCCTACCTGTTCAACTCTTAATGATCGGCTATGAAAAGCCAACTGACTTTTATTCCTGATTATTATTTGACCATGCTTGTCATTTATGAACATTTTGAAAATCTTGGCTCTCTCTAATTCTCTCCTTCTCTCTTTCTTTCTCTCTCTCGGAGGACCGGAGCCCTAGGACCATACGTCAGGACTACCGGGCATGATGACTCCTTGCTGTCCCCAGTCCACCTGGCCCTGCTGCTATTCCAGTTTCAACTGTTCTGCCTGCGGTTATGGAACCCCTACCTGTCCCAGACCTGCTGTTTTCAATTCTTAATGATCGGCTATGAAAAGCCAACTGACATTTATTCCTGATTATTATTTGACCATGCTTGTCATTTATGAACATTTTGAAAATCTTGGCTCTCTCTAATTCTCTCCTTCTCTCTCTCTTTCTCTCTCTCGGAGGACCTGAGCCCTGGGACCGTGCGTCGGGGCTGCCGGGCGTGATGGCTCCTTGCTGTCCCCAGTCCACCTGGCCTTGCTGCTATTCCAGTTTCAGCTGTTCTGCCTGCGGTTATGGAACCGCCACCTGTCCCGGACCTGCTATTTTCAACTCTTGATGATCGGCTATGAAAAGCCAACTGAAAATTATTCATGATTATTATTTGACCATGCTTGTCACTTATGAACATTTTGAACATCTTGGCATAGTTCTGTTATAATCTCCACCCAGCACAGCCAGAAGAGGACTGGCCACCCCTCATAGCCTGGTTCCTCTCTAGGTTTCTTCCTAGGTTTTGGCCTTTCTAGGGAGTTTTTCCTAGCCACCGTGCTTCTACACCTGCATTGCTTGCTGTTTGGGGTTTTAGGCTGGGTGTCTGTACAGCACTTCGAGATATTAGCTGATGTACGAAGGGCTATATAAAATAAACTTGATTTGATTTGATTTGATCACTACAGCCATACATTCCTCATCACTTCCTCTCCTCTACCATCACTACAGCCATACATTCCTCATCACTTTCTCTCCTCTACCATCACTACAGCCATACATTCCTCATCACTTTCTCTCCTCTACCATCCCTACAGCCATACATTCCTCATTGCTTCTTCTTTATCCCCTCTACCATCACTACAGCCATACAGTACATACCTCATAATTTCCTCTCCTCTACCACCACTGCAGCCATACATTCCTCATCACGTCATCTTTCTCTCCTCTACCATCACTACAGCCATACATTCCTCATCACGTCATCTTTCTCTCCTCTACCATCACTACAGCCATACATTCCTCATCACTTCCTCTCCTCTACCATCACTACAGCCATACATTCCTCATCACTTCATCTCCTCTACCATCACTACAGCCATACATTCCTCATCATTTCCTCTCCTCTACCATCACTACAGCCATACATTCCTCATCACTTCATCTCCTCTACCATCACTAGTCATACATTCCTCATCACTACATCTCCTCTACCATCACTAGTCATACATTCCTCATCACTACATCTCCTCTACCATCACTAGTCATACATTCCTCATCACTTCATCTCCTCTACCATCACTAGTCATACATTCCTCATCACTTCATCTCCTCTACCATCACTACAGCCATACATTCCTCATCACTACATCTCCTCTACCATCACTACAGCCATACATTCCTCATCACTACATCTCCTCTACCATCACTACAGCCATACATTCCTCATCATTTCCTCTCCTCTACCATCACTACAGCCATACATTCCTCATCACTTCATCTCCTCTACCATCACTAGTCATACATTCCTCATCACTACATCTCCTCTACCATCACTAGTCATACATTCCTCATCACTACATCTCCTCTACCATCACTAGTCATACATTCCTCATCACTTCATCTCCTCTACCATCACTAGCCATACATTCCTCATCACTTTCTCTCCTCTACCATCACTACAGCCATACATTCCTCATTGCTTCTTCTTTATCCCCTCTACCATCACTACAGCCATACAGTACATACCTCATCATTTCCTCTCCTCTACCATCACTGCAGCCATACATTCCTCATCACGTCATCTTTCTCTCCTCTACCATCACTACAGCCATACATTCCTCATCACTTCCTCTCCTCTACCATCACTACAGCCATACATTCCTCATCACTTCCTCTCCTCTACCATCACTACAGCCATACATTCCTCATCACTTCATCTCCTCTACCATCACTAGTCATACATTCCTCATCACTTCCTCTCCTCTACCATCACTACAGCCATACATTCCTCATCACTTCATCTCCTCTACCATCACTACAGCCATACATTCCTCATCATTTCCTCTCCTCTACCATCACTACAGCCATACATTCCTCATCACTTCATCTCCTCTACCATCACTAGTCATACATTCCTCATCACTACATCTCCTCTACCATCACTAGTCATACATTCCTCATCACTACATCTCCTCTACCATCACTAGTCATACATTCCTCATCACTTCATCTCCTCTACCATCACTAGTCATACATTCCTCATCACTTCATCTCCTCTACCATCACTAGTCATACATTCCTCATCACTTCATCTCCTCTACCATCACTACAGCCATACATTCCTCATCACTACATCTCCTCTACCATCACTACAGCCATACATTCCTCATCACTACATCTCCTCTACCATCACTAGTCATACATTCCTCATCACTTCATCTCCTCTACCATCACTAGTCATACATTCCTCATCACTACATCTCCTCTACCATCACTACAGCCATACATTCCTCATCACTTCCTCTTTCTCTCCTCTACTTTCCCACTCCTGCCGCATTCCAACTACTTAACCATCACTCGTTCTGATACCAAGAATGATGACTGCATCCAAACCATCTCTGGTCATATCAGTTATGCTCTTAATAGGTTATGTCATCAATATGAGTCAACCTAATGGGTGATGTCATCAACATCAGTCAGTCTTCTTCCCATCAGTTCAATCCATCTGGGAGCTCAGGTTTCAGAGATAGGAGACACGAGACGTTTTGTGTTCGTGATCTACGGTCACCTCCAAAATTATTAGCACCCTTGATAAAGATGAGCAAAGAAGACTGTATAAAATAAGTAATAAAAAAAACTGAGCTATATTGTATACTTAAAACATTGGAAAATTGCATTATTTTATACAAATACAATTGCTCAGAGAAAAATATTTTGTTAAGCAAGTAATAAATATGCACCCTCCCCTAGCAATGATAAGGGCACTTAGTGTAACGCTCTTCTACCTCGTCCTCCTCCTCAGACGAGGAGAGAAGGATCAGATGACCAAAATGCAGCGTTGTAATTAGACATGATATTTATTAAACAAGGACGAAAACGAACACGAAAATATACTTGAAGAATTTAAAAAACAACAAACGACGTAGACTGACCTGAACATAAGAACTTACATAAAACCGAAGAACGCATGAAACAGGAACAGACTACAACAAACGAACGAAAACATGAAACAGTCCCGTGTGGTGCATACAGACACAGACACAGGAAACAACCACCCACAACAAACAAAGTGAAACCACCTACCTTAATATGATTCTCAATCAGAGGAGATGAAAACCACCTGCCTCTAATTGAGAACCATATCAGGTCACCCATTAACCAACATAGAAACAGAAAACATAGACTGCCCACCCACACTCACGCCCTGACCGACTAACACATACAAAAACAACAGAAAACTTAGCCTTTTTCTATAATGTTTTATGAGATTGGAGAACACTTTGGGAGGGATCTTAGACCATTCCTCCATACAGAATCTTCCCAGATTATTGATATTCTTCGTCTGCGCTCATGGACTGCCCTCTTCAATTCAAACCACAGGTTTTCAATTGGGGTCAACTAAGTACGGATGGCCATTGCAAAATTTAGATTTTGTGGTTAATTAACAATTTATTTGTAGATTGTGTGTGTGCTTGAGGTCATTGTCTTGCTGGAAGATCCACTTGTGGTCAGGCTTCAGCCTCCTGGCAGAGGCAAAAATGTCCTGGTACTTGGTAGAGTTCATGATGCGTTGACCTTAACAAGTGCCACAGGACCAGTGGAAGCAAAACCAGTGGAAGCCCCATAACAGTTCCAATCAAAGTGCCAATGCTGTTTAGCAAACTCCAGGTGTTTAAATGTGTTGGTTGTTCTCAATAAAGTATTTTTTATGCCAACCGTTCCAAATAGCCTATTGGCATGGAGGTTGTGTCTAATTGTAGACTTGGATACCAAATCTGTACGTGGGAACAAGATACACATGCATTCTCTACCAGGCAAGTTTACCACTGTTCTATTGGTTTTAAACTTGTTAATTGTTGTAAGCGGCATATTTGTTTTTTCAGTAGTGTTTTTGGACCAACAACAAACAACAATTTGTGTCTTTTCATGCATGGATTATCTTCCTTTCTCCATGGTTATGGATGCAACTACCTGTCACAGTCTCACGTCAAAATTACACATTCATCCATGTTTCTCAAAAGTCAAATATAAGTGTTTAAGGTTAGCTTTAGGCCTTGTCTCCGAATTTTTAAGGTTAGGGTGAAGTTTAGGCATTAACTGAGAAATCTTAGGGCTAGTCATTAACTCTGAATGGTTAAGGTTTGGGTTAGGCTTAAACAAAAATCTCAAAAAAGAACTTTCTATCACTGGATTCGAACTTGCAACCCTTGGATTCAGAGGCAGATGCTTATGCTCACTGTTGCCCCTAGTGGCCAGATTCTACGTCATCAAATCAAATCAAAGTTTATTTGTCACGTGCGCCGAATACAACAGGTAGACCTTACAGTGAAATGCTTACTTACAGGCTCCAACCAATGGTGTGAAAAAAAGAGAAGTTATGTGTGTGTGTGTGTGTGTGTGTGTAGGTAAGTAAAGAAATAAAACAACAGTAAAAAGACATTTGAAAAAAGAGTAGCAAGGTTATATACAGACACCGGTTAGTCAGGCTTATTGAGGTAGTATGTACATGTAGGTATTGTTAAAGTGACTATACATATATGATGAACAGAGAGTAGCAGAAGCGTAAAAAGAGGGGTTGGCGGGTGGTGAGACACAATGGCAGATTGCCCGGTTAGCCAATGTGCGGGAGCACTGGTTGGTGGGGCCAATTTAGGTAGTATGTACATTAATGTATAGTTAAAGTGACTATGCATATAAGATAAACAGAGAGTAGCAGCAGCGTAAAAGAGGGGTTGGGGGTGGGGGGGGGGCACACAATGCAAATAGTCCGGGCAACCATTTGGTTACCTGTTCAGGAGTCTTATGGCTTGGGGGTAAAAACTGTTGAGAAGCCTTTTTGTCCTAGACTTGGCACTCCGGTACCGCTTGCCATGCAGTAGTAGAGAGAACAGTCTATGACTGGGGTGGCTGGGGTCTTTGACAATTTTTAGGGCCTTCCTCTGACACCGCCTGGTGTAGAGGTCCTGGATGGCAGGCAGCTTTGCCCCAGTGATGTACTGGGTCGTACGCACTACCCTCTGAAGTGCCTTGCGGTCGGATGCCAAGCAATTGCCGTACCAGGCAGTGATGCAACCGGTCAGGATGCTCTCGATGTTGCAGCTGTAGAACCTTTTGAGGATCGCAGGACCCATGCCAAATCTTTTTAGTTTCCTGAGGGGGAATAGGCTTTGTCGTGCACTCTTCACGACTGTCTTGGTGTGTTTGGACCATTCTAGTTTGTTGTTGATGTGGACACCAAGGAATTTGAAGCTCTCAACCTGCTCCACTACAGCCCCGTCGATGAGAATGGGGACGTGCTCGGTGCTCCTTTTCCTGTAGTCCACAATCATCTCCTTAGTTTTGGTTACGTTGAGGGATAGGTTGTTATTCTGGCACCACCCGGCCAGGTCTCTGACCTCCTCCCTATAGGCTGTCTCATCGTTGTCGGTTATCAGACCTACCACTATTGTGTCGTCAGCAAACTTAATGATGGTGTTGGAGTCGTGCCTGGCCATGCAGTCGTGGGTGAACATGGAGTACAGGAGGGGACTGAGCACGCACCACTGGGGAGCTCCAGTGTTGATGATCAGCGTGGCAGATGTGTTGCTACCTACCGTCACCACCTGGGGACGGCCTGTCAGGAAGTCCAGGATCCAGTTGCAGAGGGAGGTGTTTAGTCCCAGGATCCTTAGCTTAGTGATGAGCTTTGAGGGTACTATGGTGTTGAATGCTGAGCTGTAGTCAATGAACAGCATTCTCACATAGGTGTTCCTTTTGTCCAGGTGGGAAAGGGCAGTGTGGAGTGCAATAGAGATTGCATCATCTGTGGATCTGTTTGGGCGGTATGCAAATTAGGGTGGGTCTAGGGTTTCTGGGATAATGGTGTTGATGTGAGCCATTACCAGCCTTTCAAAGCCCTTCATGGCTACGAACGTGAGTGCTACGGGCCTGTAGTCATTTAGGCAGGTTGCCTTTGTGTTCTTGGGCACAGGGACTATGGTGGTCTGCTTGAAGCATGTTGGTATTACAGACTCAATCAGGGACATGTTGAAAATGTCAGTGAAGACACCTGCCAGTTGGTCAGCACATGCCCAGAGCACTCGTCCTGGTAATCTGTCTGGCCCCGCAGCCTTGTGTATGTTGACCTGTTTAAAGGTCTTACTCACGTCGGCTACGGAGAGCGTGATCACACAGTCGTCCGGAACAGCTGAAGCGCTCATGCATGCCTCAGTGTTGCTTCCCTAGAAGCGAGCATAGAAGTGATTTAGCTCGTCTGGTAGGCTCGTGTCACTGGGCAGCTCGCGGCTGTGCTTCCCTTTGTAGTCTGTAATAGTTTGCAAGCCTTGCCACATCCAACGAGCGTCGGAGCCGGTGAAGTATGATTCAATCTTAGCCCTGTATTGACGCTTTGCCTGTTTGATGGTTCGTCGCAAGGCATAGCGCGATTTCTTGTAAGCTTCCGGGTTAGAGTCCCGCACCTTGAAAGCGGCAGCTTTACCCTTTAGCTCAGTGCGAATGTTGCCTGTAATCCATGGCTTCTGGTTAGGGTATGTACGTACAGTCACTGTGGGGTCGATGTCCTCAATGCACTTATTGATAAAGCCAGTGACTGATGTGGTGTATTCCTCAATGTCATCGGAAGAATCCCGGAACATGTTCCAGTCTGTGATAGCAAAGCAGTCCTGTTGTCACGGACGTTAAAAGAAGTGGACCAAGGTGCAGCTTGGTAAGCATACATTTCTATTTTTATTTAAAATGTCGCCAACAAAACAACAAACGAAAAACAAACGCGAAGCTTACAGGGCAAAGTGCCACTAACAAAGATAACTACCCACACTGAAAGGAGGGAAAAAGGCCTACCTAAGTATGATTCCCAATCAGAGACAACGATAGACAGCGGTCCCTGATTGAGAATCATACCCGGCTAAAACATAGAAATAAAGAAACATAGAAAACAAAACATAGAATGCCCACCTCACATCACACCCTGACCTAACCAAATAGAGAAATAAAACTGCTCTCTAAGGTCAGGGCGTGACACCTGTAGTCATCTCCCCACATCCTCAGGCACGGATGGTCGTGAAATACTGACTTTATCCATGGGTGACCTGGCTAGATGGATGACAAAGCGATTCTGCATATATTACCACATTTTTATACCCCAGTGAAACAGGAAGCCATGGAATGCCAATATTCAGTTCTGTAAACTGAGATTAATTTTAAAAAGTAGAATGTTAATGCAGATTTAATTTTGTTTGATTTCATTTATAAGAATCTTTAGGGGTGTCAATAATTTTGACACTTATCTACTAAAGGGTTATTCTTTATTTTGACTATTTTCTACATTCTAGAATAATAGTTAAGACATCACAACTATGAAATAGCACACATGGAATCATGTAGTAAGCAAAAATCAAAATATATTTTATATATTTGAGATTCTTCAAAGTAGCCACTCTTTTCCTCGATGACAGCTTTGCACACTCTTGACATTCTCTCAACCAGCTTCATGAGGTAGTCATCTGGAATGCATTTCAATTAATAGGTGTGCCTTGTTAAAAGTTAATTTGTGGAATTTCTTTCCCTTTTAATATGTTTGAGCCATTCAAGACCAAGTCCATATTATGGCAAGAAAAGCTCAAATAAGCAGAGAGAAATTACAGTCCATCATTACTTTAAGACATGAAGGTCAATCAATCCAGAAAACTTCAATAACTTTCTCTTCAAGTGCAGTCGCAAAAATCATCAAGCGCTATGATGAAACTGGCTCTCATGGACCACCACAGGAAAGGAAGACCCAGAGTTATCTCTGCTGCAGAGGATAAGTTAATAAGAATAACTGCACCTCAGATTACAGCCCAAATAAATGCTTCACAGAGTTCAAGTAACAGACACATCTCAACATCAACTGTTCAGAGGAGACTGTGTGAATCAGGCCTTCATGGTCGAATTGCTGCAAAGAAACCACTACTAAAGGACACCAATAATAAGAAGAGACTTGATTGGGCCAAGAAACATGAGCAATGGACATTAGACTGGTGGAAATATGACATTTTTGGTTCCAACCACTGTGTCTTTGTGAGAAGCAGAGTAGGTGAACGGATGATCTCTGCTCATGTGGTTCCCAGCTCATGTGCTGGTGACACTGTCTGTGATTTATTTAGAATTCAAGGCACACTTAACCAGCATGGCTACCACAGCATTCTGCAGCGATATGCCATCCCATCTGGTTTGGGACTATAATTTGTTTTTCAACAGGACAATGACACAACACACCTCCAGGCTGTGTAAGGGCTATTTGACCAAGAAGGAAAGTGATGGAGTGCTGCATCAGATGACCTGGCCTCCACAATCACCCAACCTCAAACTAATTGAAATGGTTTGGGATGAGTTGGACCGCAGAGTGAAGGAAAGGCAGCCAACAAGTGCTTAGCAAATGTGGGAACTCCTTCAAGACTGTTGGAAAAGTATTCCGGGTGAAGCTGGTTGAGAGAATGCCAAGAGTGTGCAAAGCTGTCATCAAGGCAAAGGATCGCTACTTTGAAGAATCTCAAATATAAAATATATTTTGATTTGTTTAACACTTTTTTTGGTTACTACATGATTCCATATGTGTTATTTCATAGTTTTGATGTCTTCACTATTATTCTTGAATGTAGAAAATAGTCAAAATAAAGAAAAACTCTTGAATGAGTAGGTGTGTCCAAACTTTTGGCTGGTACTGTATATGTTTTGAGCATACAATATAGCTGTGTGTGTGTGTGTGTGTGTGTGTGTGTGTGTGTGTGTGTGTGTGTGTGTGTGTGTGTGTGTGTGTGTGTGTGTGTGTGTGTGTGTGTGTGTGTGTGTGTGTGTGTGTGTGTGTGTGTGTGCTGAATCTTACAGCAGGCATAACTGTGAGAATACAATACCTCAATGATCAATAACATCTTGTTTGTATAGACCATTTAACAAATGCCTTAGTCACCAAGTGCATAACAGCTACCAAGACCTACTCCCCCTCAGAGCATGGTGAGGCAACAGTAACCACTGAAAAGGCTTATTATATCTCCCCATCTCTCCCTTCCTCTCTGTCTCCCCTCGTTGCCGTTCAGTTGTCTCATCTTGTCTCTCCTCGCTTCCATACTCACAGGCACACTCTAGTTTCTAAAACTCCCAACAGCTATGTTCCAATCAGACCTTCTGTGTTCCAAAGGCCAGATGACTTGATATCTGAGGTGCGTAGCAACAAAGAGCCAGCGGGATAGTTCCAGCAGGATGGATTGATTTAACTGTCTTATAGTCATGATGGGCTTTTCCACCAAACTTTTTTTGAGGTGATGGATGTAGACAAGTAGAAAAATCACACAATAACAGTCCTATCCCCACAGTTTAGATGGAATCTGAGTTCTATAGAATCATTTCAGTTTTGATTCGTTCAGAGTGTTAGTGTAGATGCCACATTGTTCTTTGACACTGCAGAACATTGTGGAAAAACTGAGTTTAAATGTATTTGGCTAAGGTGTATGTAAACTTCCGACTTCAACTGTATTTATTCACCCTATTTGCTATGAAGCCCCTAAATAAGATCTGGTGCAACCAACTACCTTCAGATGTCACATAATTAGTGAAATAAAGTCCACCTGTGTGCAATCTAAGTGTCACATGATCTCAGTATATACAGTTGAAGTCGGAACTTTACATACACCTTAGCCAAATACGTGTAACTTCTTTGGGACTGGGGGGCAGTATTGAGTAGCTTGGATGAATAAGGTGCCCAGAGTAACACAAAAGCTAGAATATGCATATAATTAGAAGATTTGGATAGAAAACACTCTGACGTTTCTAAAACTGTTTGAATGATGTCTGTGAGTATAACCGAACTCATATGGCAGGCAAAAACCTGAGAATAATTTTTTCAAGTGATTGCCTATCCAATATACAGTGTCTATGGGGTCATATTGCACTTCCTAAGGCTTCCACTAGATGTCAACAGTCTTTAGAACGTTGTTTCAGGCTTATACTATGAAGGGGGAGCTGTTTGAATCAGGGGTCTGGCAGAATGCCATGAGCTAAGTCATGCGCGCAGCCGTGAACGTGAGCTGCGTTCCCTTTCATTTCTAAAGACCAAGGAATTGTCCCGGTTGAAACATTATTGAATATTTATGATAAAAACAGCCTAAAGATTGATTCTATACATCGTTTGACATGTTTCTACGAACGTTAATGGAACTTTTTTGACTTTTCGTCTGGACTTAATGCCCGCGCATTGTGCATTTGGATTACTGGACTAAACGCGCAAACAAAAAGGAGGTATTTGGACATAAATTATGGACTTTATCGAACAAAATAAACATTTATTGTGGAACTGGGAGTGCATTCCGATGAAGATCATCAAATGTAAGTGAATATTTATAACGCTATTTCTGAGTTTTGTGACACCGCTCCTTATTTGGAAAATGGCTGTATGGTTTTCTGTGACTAGGCGCTGACCTAACATAATTGTATGGTGTGCTTTTACCGTAAAACTTTTTTGAAATCTGACAGCGGTTGCATTAAGGAGAAGTTTATCTTTAATTGTATGTTTAACACTTGTATATTTTATCAATGTTTATGATGAGTATTTCTGTAATTTGATGTGGCTCTCTGCACTTTCACCGGATGTTTATTTGAGTCAATGCATTTCTGAACATAACGCACCAATTTCAAATTAGGTTTTTGGACATAAAGATGAACTTTATCGAACAAAACACACATTTATTGTCTAACATGGAGTCATGGGAGTGCCATCCGGTGAAGATCATCAAAAGTTAGTGATTCATTTTAACGCTATTTCTGTCTTTTGTGACACCTCTCCTTTGGAAAATGGCTGAATGGTTTTCTGTGGCTAGGCGCTGACCTAACATAATCGCAAGGTGTGCTTTCGCCGTAAAGCCTTTGTGAAATCAGACACTGTGGCTGGATTAACAAGAAGTTTATATTTAAAATGGTGTGTAAGGAGGAATTTTAATTATGAGATTTCTGTTGTTTTGAATTTAGCGTCCCACATATCCCAAAGAAGTTAAATTCAGTTTTCACAATTCCTGACATTTAATCCTAGTAAAAATTCCCTGTCTTAGGTCAGTTAGGATCACCACTTTATTTTAAGAATGTGCAATGACACAATAATACTATAGAGAATTACTTATTTCATCTTTTATTTCTTTCATCACATTCCCAGTGGGTCAGAAGTTTACATACACTCAATTAGTATTTGGTAGCATTGCCTTTAAATTGTTTAACTTCAAATGTAAACTTGTTGTAAACAAATGTTTCGGGTAGCCTAAGTTGGGTGAATTTTGGCCCATTCCTCCTGACAAAGCTGGTGTAACTGAGTCAGGTTTGTAGGCCTCCTTGCTCGCACATGATTTTTCAGTTCTGCCCACACAGTTTCTATGGGATTGAGGTCAGGGCTTTGTGATGGCCACTCCAATACCTTGGCTTTGTTGTCCTTAAGCCATTTTGCCACTTTGGAATTATGCTTGGGGTCATTGTCCATTTGGAAGACCAATTTGCGACCAAGCTTTAACTTCCTGACTGATGTCTTGAGATGTTGCTTCAATATATCCACATAATTTTCCTCCCTCATGATGCCATCTATTTTGTGAAGTGCACCAGTCCCTCCTGCAACACAGCACCCCCACAACATGATGCTGCCACCCCCGTGCTTTACATTTACATTTAAGTCATTTAGCAGACGCTCTTTACGGTTGGGATGGTGTTCTTCGACTTGCAAGCCTCCCCCTTTTTCCTCCAAACATAACGATGGTCATGTACGGTCCCGTGTGGCTCAGTTGGTAGAGCATGGCGCTTGCAACGCCAGGGTTGTGGGTTCATTCCCCACGGGGGGACCAGGATGAATATGTATGAACTTTCCAATTTGTAAGTCGCTCTGGATAAGAGCGTCTGCTAAATGACTTAAATGTAAATGTAAATGTCATTATGGCCAAACAGATCTATTTTTGTTTCATCAGACCAGAGGACATTTCTCCAAAAAGTACAATCTTTGTCCCTACATGCAGTTGCAAACCGTAGTCAGGCTTTTTTATGGCTGTTTTGGAGCAGTGGCTACTTCCTTACTGAGCGGCGTTTCAGGTTATGTTGATAAAGGACTCGTTTTACTGTGGATATAGATACTTTTGTGCCTGTTTCCTCCAGCATCTTCACAAGGTCCATCGCTGTTGTTCTGGGATTGATTTGCACTTTTCGCACCAAAGTACGTTCATCTCTAGGAGACAGAACACGTCTCCTTCCTGAGCGGTATGATGGCTGCGTGGTCTCATGGTGTTTATACTTGCATACTATGGATTGTACAGATGAACGTGGTACCTTCAGGCAGGTCTTGGCTGATTTATTTTTATTTTCGCATGATGTCAAGCAAAGAGACACTGCGTTTGAAGGTAGGCCTTGAAATACATCCACAGGTACACCTCCAATTGACTCAAATGATGTCAATTAGCCTATCAGAAGCTTCTAAAGCCATGACATAATTTTCTGGAATTTTCCAAGCTGTTTAAAGGCACAGTCAACTTAGTGTATGTAAACTTCTGACCCACTGGAATTGTGATACAGTGAATTATAAGTCAAAATAATCTGTCTGTAAGCAATTGTTGGAAATATTACTTGTGTCATGCACAAAGTAGATGTCCTAACTGACTTGCCAAAACTCTAGTTTGATAACAAGAAATGTGTGGAGTGGTTGAAAAACAAGTTTTAATGACTCCAACCTAAGTGTATGTAAACTTCAGACTTCAACTGTATACACCTGTTCTGAAAGGCCCCAGAGCCTGCAACACCACTAAGCAAGTCGGACCATGAAGACCAAAGAGCTCTCCAAACAGGTCAGGGACAAAGTTGTGGAGAAGTACAAATCAGGGTTGGGTTATAAAAAAATATCATAAACTTTGAACATCCCACAGAGCACCATTAAATCCATTATTAAAAAATGGAAAGAATATGGCCCCACAACAAACATGCCAAGAGAGGGCCGCCCACCAAAACTCACGGACTAGTCAAGGAGGGCATTAATCAGAGAGGCAACAAAGAGACCAAAGGTAACCCTGAAGGAGCTGCAAAGCTCCACAGCAGAGATTGGAGTATCTGTCCATAGGACCACTTTAAGCTGTACACTCCACAGAGCTGGGCTTTATGGAAGAGTGGCCAGAAGAAAGTAATTGCTTAAAGAAAAAAATAAGCAAACATGTTATGTGTTCACCAAAAGGCATGTGGGAGACTCCCCAAACATATGGAAGAAGGGGTACTCTGGTCAGATGAGACTAAAATTGAGCTTTTTGACCATCAAGGAAAATGCTAAGACTGGCGCAAACCCAACACCTCTCATCACCCCGAGGACATCATCCCCACAGTGAAGCGTGGTGTTGGCAGCATCATGCTATGGGGATGTTTTTCATCGGCAGGGACTGGGAAACTGGTCAGAATTGAAGGAAGGATGGATCGTGCTAAATACAGGGAAATTCTTGAGGGAAGACTGTTTCAGCCTTTCAGAGATTTGACACTGGAACAGAGGTTCACCTTCCAGCAGGACAATGACCCTAAGCATACTGCTAAAGAAACACTCGAGTGGTTTAAGGCAAAACATTTAAATGTCTTGGAATGGCCTAGTCAAAGCCTATAACTCTATCCAATTAAGATTCTGTGGTATGACTTAAAGATTGCTGTACGCCAGCTGAATCCATCCAACTTGAAGGTGCTGCAGAAGTTTTGCCTTGAAGAATGGGCAAAAATCCCAGTAGCTAGATGTGCCAAGCTTATAGAGACATACCCCAAGAGACTTGCAGCTGTAATTGCTGCAAAAGGTGGCTCTACAAAGTATTGAATTTGGAGAGGTGAATAGTTATGCATGTTCAAGTTCAGTTTTTTGTCTTATTTCTTGTTTGTTTCACGATAAAAAATATTTGGCATCTTCAAAGTGGTAGGCATGTTGTGTAAATCAAATGATACAACCCCCCCCAAAATCTATTTTAATTCCAGGTTGTAAGGCAACAAAATAGGAAAAATGTAAAGGGGGGTGAATACTTTCGCAAGCCACTGTATTTAACATCATGCCAGACAGACGTAGCTATCGGCGTCGCTCTGAGTATTGCTTCTACCTTCTTTTATCATCACACACACCGCAAACACGCACACAGTCTCTGGAACGGAACCAGGCAGGCTGTTCAATGGGACTCTGTAATGAAGGGTAGACAGACGAGGGGTCTGTTCAGATAATGGTGATGAGGGATGAAGCAAAAAGAAGATGAAATATTAGCAGTATAAAAAGCTGGGCCGGAAACTATCCTGATCGTGCCAATCAACTGGAACCTCAAACTCAACTCACAGCCATCGGCCCTAAGGTGACAGTTAGTATTGAACTGGGCCCAGCTAGAATGGGCTTACTGCACCTTATACTGTGCACAAATGTGATTCTAACCACTGACCCCTAACATTAACGGCTAAAATAGCTTAGGGTAGTTATTGCCCATTCTGGTCCTTTTTAACATCGAGACAAGCCACAGCATCAAATCAAGTCAAATGCTTACTTACAAGCCCTTAACCAACAATGCAGTTTTAAGAAAATGGAGCTAAGAAAAAATTGACTAAATAAACTAAAGTTACTAGTTTTAATGCCATGCCATGGAGAGGAGAGTGTGAATCCTAGGATGTGTAATCCACACGGTCAGATATGGAGCAGTGGGACCAGTAATGTCACTGTTATTATCCTGATACAAACTTCTGTTCGGTCATCATCCCGACCCTAGTAGAGGCTGTGCTAAAGCTGTGGAAACATCAATGCACAGACACTTAGTCAGGACAACAACAGCAGCAAGGACAAAACAGGGGAAGAGACAGTCCAACACAAAACTCCTGACAGTTCAATCACACCGCGCACGGATTGGGCTGGGTTCAGAGCAGCTCAGCCACACAGTTAAGCTGCAGTTAATTGCTTCTATTGTGGAATAGTGTCAGCAGCATCCCTACAACCACAAAGTCAGCCAGAACTGATCATCCTGGACACACACACACACACACACACACACACACACACACACACACACACACACACACACACACACACACACACACACACACACACACACACACACACACACACACACACACACACACACACACACACACACACACACACACACACTGTTGTCAATGTTATACTATGGTGAAGGGAGGGCCTCTGGCGAATGAGAGAAAATGGTGAGGAAAAAATAAGAGGTGATCTGATGAGAAGAGAAAGACGAATTACGGATGAGTGAGTTTTACAGAGAAGAGAGCAGACAACCTGCCACGGAGAGGAGAGAGAGGAGAGCGGGGAGGAGAGAGAAGAGGGGAGAGGAGAGAGGGAAAAGGGGAGAGGAGAGAGGGAAGAGGGGAGGAGGGAGAGGAGAGAGAAGAGGAGAGAGGCCAGTATGAGAGAGGGGAGATGGGAGTATGAGAGAGGAGAGGAGAGGGGGGAGGAGAGAAGAGGAGAGTATGAGAGAGGGGAGAGGGGACTATGAGAGAGGGGAGAGGGGAGTATGAGAGAGGGGAGTATGAGAGAGGGGTGATGGGAGTATGAGAGAGGAGAGGAGAGGGGGGAGGAGAGGGCGGAGAGGAGTATGAGAGAGGAGAGAGGGGAGGAGAGAGGGGAGAAGAGTATGAGAGAGGGGAGATGGTAGTATGAGAGAGGGGAGAGGGTAGTATGAGAGAGGAGAGGAGTATGAGAGAGGGGAAAGGGGAGTACGAGAGAGGGGAAAGGGGAGTATGAGAGAGGGGAGAGGGGAATATGAGAGAGGAGAGGAGAGGGGGGAGGAGAGAGGGGAGAGGAGTATGAGAGAGGGGAAAGGGGAGTACGAGAGAGGGGAAAGGGGAGTATGAGAGAGGGGAGAGGGAGAGGGGAATATGAGAGAGGGTAGTATGAGAGAGGAGAGGGGGGAGGAGAGAGGAGAGAGGAGTATGAGAGAGGGGAAAGGGGAGTACGAGAGAGGGGAAAGGGGAGTATGAGAGAGGGGAGAGGGTAGTATGAGAGAGGAGAGGAGAGGGGGGAGGAGAGAGGGGAGAGGAGTATGAGAGAGGGGAAAGGGGAGTACGAGAGAGGAGAGGGGGGAGGAGAGAGGGGAGAGGAGTATGAGAGAGGAGAGGAGCGGGGGGAGGAGAGAGGAGAGAGGAGTATGAGAGGGGAAAGGGGAGTACGAGAGGGGAAAGGCGAGTATGAGAGGGGAAAGGCGAGTATGAAAGAGGGGAAAGGCGAGTATGAAAGAGGGGAGAGGCGAGTATGAAATAGGGGAGAGGGGAATATGAGAGTGGAGAGAGGGGAGAGGAGAGAGGGGCGTATGAGAGATGGGAGATGAGAGAGGGGAGTATGAGAGAGAAGAAAGAAAAGGGGGAGAAGAGGAGGGGAGAGGGGAGGAGATGATAATAGAGGGGAGGAAAAGAGGACAGAAACTGTGGGAGCGAATGTAATGCCAGGAGAAGAGTAGAAAGAGAAGAAGAGAGAAATAGATGAAAGAAGTGCTGGCTAGAGAATAACGTGCCAGCTTCCATCTAATGTCCTCCCGTGAGTTCTCTTTACCCTGTAGAGTCCAGCGGCGGTCACAGAGAGACCAGACCTCTGTGTCCCAGCCCGTTACAGACACGGTCAACCGGCGTAACAAGGTCAATCTAATAACAACACACAATATACTTCCGATAAAATATCTGTACGTGTATGAGGACAGAGGTAATTTCTCAGAAACAGCGTGCACACAGACACACACACACACACACACACACACACACACACACACACACACACACACACACACACACACACACACACACACACACACACACACACACACACACACACACACACACACACACACACACACCCAGCAGCGTGGGCATCAAGCCGTGTGCGTGGTGATACTATGAACGTATTAGAGCCAGTTTCATGGCAGCCCAGTCTGTGGGTGTCTGTGATGACTAGAAGACATATCAGCTATAGGCTACAGAACACAGAGCCTATCAGCAAATGAAGAGGAATACCTAACAGCCCCTCTGAAGACAAAAACACATCATAATCTATTATTGTAGCCCATGAACTGAGAGAGAAATAAATAGTGAGTGAGAGAGGGAGAGAGAGAGAGCAGGAGAGAGAAATAACATTTTGATTAAATAGAGAACATCAACAGCAGAGAAACGGTCCTATATTTCTGTCTGGCATTCAGTTAGCAGGATTGTGGAGGGTCATAGAAAGCCTGACACACACACACACACACACACACACACACACCCTTTGTCGAGGCGCAGATCATGTTGCTGCAACCCCACAAATCAGTACATGTTTTATAAGATTTGTCACACACAACGCAGCGCATTAGACATTTTTTTTCCTGACAAACAGAGATATTCATGAAGTCATAGGCAGAATCCAAAAACAACAATTGGATAGGCTAATTGTCGTGTGTGTTGTGTTATTTGTGCCTGTCTCTCTCCCACGCGTCACGATTTACTGTAGGCTATTCCACAGCCTGTAACAACAAGCTCTATCATCAGGACCAGAACAACAGTAGCCTAGGTCTAGCTCTTAGACCATATTGTCTAGCTCCTCTAGCCTAACGGTCTAAGCACATGATATGTCCAATGTCATTTAAAGTGCTAAAACATTAATTATACTAGCCTACCAGGCCGAAAATTAAGATTCGTATCATGATTATAATTGGAAAACGCGAATAGTCTTATTTAAGTAGCCTACGCTATTTAGCCTTCACCAGCAGAATAGACAAACAGACAAACAAACCAAAGTTGTGATAGTCATTCATGCTGGATAGGAGCCAGGGGGTAACCTCATACATTCAACTCAGCCCAATGTGTTAGGCGCTTAGGGCAAAAACGCGCACACACCAGTCAGAAAGTTAAACTCAGCATCGTTACCTTGTGTTTCTGCCACGACGCCGGTCCAAATCATACGGAGACAGAGACAGAGCAGCGCTGGCAGGGCACCGATTCGGTAACGGCATGGTGGCATGGCTCCACACAGCCAGGCTGAGCCGGTCCGTCCAGAGAGAACTGCTAACGGGAAATGCACGAGGAGAATAGTTGGGTGGTGGTCGACGTTCGATCTGCACCGAGACAGTTGTGCTCGCGCAGCAGGGATCTTCTCGATGTGACGCGCCGCTTGTTTTTCTCCTCAAGGCGCACTGTGAGGATCAGTGTGGTGGGTTTCTCTGCGGTCCGTATGTCATGTCTCTCTCGCCTGAACCCCGCAATCTGCCGGGTCTCTTCTTCCTCTTCTGCCCTGATCTCTTCTCTCCTCCCTCTCAGTACCAATCTGCATGCCTCTCTCTCTTTCTCAAACACACACACGCACACACCCACATACCTGACATTAAAGGCCTGTAATGACAGATCAATAGTCCATAGTCTACATTTAAAGATATGTCCTGGCTTCAAATTCCAAACGGAAGTAAAGCTATATTCAGTGCAAATGTTCATTTATTGTCTTTTCATTAGAGAGGATAAATGACAAAATAATGTAATCAAGTTAATAGGAGGATTTGCTGTGATTAATCCCGATTAATTGCTAATTTATAATTTGCTCAGATTGAGCTTTCATTTCAAACTGCAATATGTAACTTTTTGGGCCACGACCAAATTATCATAGAAATGTGAGTTATAGCGCTATCATCCTCATTGAAAGCAGGTCTAATAAGCGGCAGATCTGTTCTATGTGCACAATTTCTATGCTTCCCGTTCTTAAATTTACTGTTTGCTTTTTTTGTTGTATACCAGCTTCAAACAGCTGAAAATACAATATTTTGGGTTATGGCAAATCTATATGGTACAATGATTCCCTACGCTATACTTGCTTGTTTTGCACATAAACTGAAATTAGGCAAACTATTAAAATTTTTGCAACCAGGAAATGGTGGTGCAATTTCTGCATAGTGCACCTTTAAGATTTGTATACAAAAAGCATTACAATAATATTGATTTATTGATTTTGTCCAAAGTAAGGGTTAGCAAAATCTGGTACATTGATAAAGCACACTTTCTTTAACCTCCATGTCAACTTGTTTTGCCATCACATTGTTGTTCTTAGCTGTATAGAGGATGTATTTTGGATGTTTTCAGTGTATTTTGAACGCTTTCAAACAATGCGATTAATTGCGCAAAAAAAACCTTTCTGCACTAAATTTACAAAAAGTTGACTCAAGTTAAAAGTAGGGACTTTTCATACATCACAGGGGTTGAATCTATCAACAGCCCATGTTAGTGCCTGCCTTTGTCAATAATTTGGAATTAAAACTGCTGCCGGAGACCGCTGATTGTGGTTACACTTTGTGTGTTTGTGTGTGTGTGTGTGTGCAACAGTCCTCGACCCCTCTGCATTCACGCAGCAGATGCCCGTATCCATGGCGATGCCCTGTTGTACATCTGAAATGACAGAATGGAAAACATGAGCAGAGGAATACAGAAAAGGGAGGTGAAGAAAGTATCTCCATAGTACACTGTTTAAAAGGATAGAGAGAGAACTAGACAGAAAGCATTTGGTTTAGATAGATAGGTGTTGGGGCTAGATAAAGAGATAGATAGAAAGTGTTGGGGTTAATATAGAGAGGGATATAGAACGTGTTGGAGTTTAGATAGACGGACAGTGTTGGGGTTTATATAGAGAGAGATATAGAGAGATAGAAAGTGTTGGTGTTTAGATGGATAGAAAGTGTTGGGGGTTCGATAGATAGATATATATATAGAAAGTGTTGGGGTTTAGATATATAGAAAGTGTTGGGGTTTAGATATATAGACAGTGTTGGTGTTTAGATAGATGTACAGTGTTGGGGTTTAGATAGATGGACAGTGTTGGGGTTTAGATAGATGGACAGTGTTGGGGTTTAGATAGATGGACAGTGTTGGGGTTTAGATAGATGGACAGTGTTGGGGTTTAGATAGATAGACAGTTTTGGGGATAAGCTATAAAGACAGTGTTGGGGTTAGATAGATTGACAGTTTTGGGGATAAGCTATAAAGACAGTGTTGGGGTTTAGATATATAGAAAGTGTTGGGGTTTAGATATATAGACAGTGTTGGGGTTTAGATAGATGGACAGTGTTGGAGTTTAGATAGATGGACAGTGTTGGAGTTTAGATAGATGGACAGTGTTGGGTTTAGATAGGTGGACAGTGTTGGGGTTTAGATAGATAGACAGTGTTGGGGTTTAGATATATAGAAAGTGTTGTGGTTTAGATGGATAGAAAGTGTTGGTGTTTAGATATATAGACAGTGTTGGTGTTTAGATAGATGTACAGTGTTGGGGTTTAGATAGATGGACAGTGTTGGGGTTTAGATAGATGGACAGTGTTGGGGTTTAGATATATAGAAAGTGTTGGGGTTTAGATGGATAGAAAGTGTTGGGGTTTAGATGGATAGAAAGTGTTGGGGTTTAGATAGATGGACAGTGTTGGGGTTTAGATATATAGAGAGTGTTGGGGTTTAGATAGATGGACAGTGTTGGGGTTTAGATATATAGAAAGTGTTGGGGTTTAGATAGATGGACAGTGTTGGGGTTTAGATAGATGGACAATGTTGGGGTTTAGATATATAGAGAGTGTTGGGGTTTAGATAGATGGACAATGTTGGGGTTTAGATATATAGAGAGTGTTGGGGTTTAGATAGATGGACAGTGTTGGGGTTTAGATATATAGAAAGTGTTGGGGTTTAGATAGATGGACAGTGTTGGGGTTTAGATAGATGGACAATGTTGGGGTTTAGATATATAGAGAGTGTTGGGGTTTAGATATATAGAAAGTGTTGTGGTTTAGATAGGTGGACAGTGTTGGGGTTTAGATAGATAGACAGTGTTGGGGTTTAGAAAGATAGACAGTGTTGGTGTTTAGATGGATAGAAAGTGTTGGGTTTAGATAGATGGACAGTGTTGGGGTTTAGATAGGTGGACAGTGTTGGGGTTTAGATATATAGAGAGTGTTGGGGTTTAGATATATAGAAAGTGTTGTGGTTTAGATAGGTGGACAGTGTTGGGGTTT
This sequence comes from Salvelinus alpinus, assembly GCF_045679555.1. Taxonomy (NCBI): domain Eukaryota; kingdom Metazoa; phylum Chordata; class Actinopteri; order Salmoniformes; family Salmonidae; genus Salvelinus; species Salvelinus alpinus. The sequence continues at coordinate 30,058,042 of NC_092103.1, read as the reverse complement.
AGATAGATAGACAGTGTTGGGGTTTAGAAAGATAGACAGTGTTGGTGTTTAGATGGATAGAAAGTGTTGGGTTTAGATAGATGGACAGTGTTGGGGTTTAGATAGGTGGACAGTGTTGGGGTTTAGATAGATAGACAGTGTTGGGGTTTAGATATATATAAAGTGTTGTGGTTTAGATAGATAGAAAGTGTTGGGTTTAGATAGATGGACAGTGTTGGGGTTTAGATATATAGACAGTGTTGGGGTTTAGATATATAGAAAGTGTTGTGGTTTAGATAGGTGGACAGTGTTGGGGTTTAGATAGATAGACAGTGTTGGGGTTTAGAAAGATAGACAGTGTTGGTGTTTAGATGGATAGAAAGTGTTGGGTTTAGATAGATGGACAGTGTTGGGGTTTAGATATATAGACAGTGTTGGGGTTTAGATATATAGAAAGTGTTGTGGTTTAGATAGGTGGACAGTGTTGGGGTTTAGATAGATAGACAGTGTTGGAGTTTAGAAAGATAGACAGTGTTGGAGTTTAGATAGATAGACAGTGTTGGAGTTTAGAAAGATAGATGGACAGTGTTGGAGTTTAGATAGATAGATGGACAGTGTTGGAGTTTAGATAGATAGACAGTGTTGGAGTTTAGATAGATAGACAGTGTTGGAGTTTAGAAAGATAGATGGACAGTGTTGGAGTTTAGAAAGATAGATGGACAGTGTTGGAGTTTAGATAGATAGATGGACAGTGTTGGAGTTTAGATAGATAGACAGTGTTGGAGTTTAGATAGATAGACAGTGTTGGAGTTTAGAAAGATAGATGGACAGTGTTGGAGTTTAGAAAGATAGATGGACAGTGTTGGAGTTTAGAAAGATAGATGGACAGTGTTGGAGTTTAGATGGATAGAAAGTGTTGGTGTTTAGATGGATAGAAAGTGTTGGGGTTTAGATAGATAGAAAGTGTTGGTGTTTAGATGGATAGAAAGTGTTGGGGGTTCGATAGATAGAAAGTGTTGGAGTTTAGATGGATAGAAAATGTTGGGTTTAGATAGATGGACAGTGTTGGGGTTTAGATATATAGACAGTGTTGGGGTTTAGATATATAGAAATTGTTGTGGTTTAGATAGGTGGACAGTGTTGGGGTTTAGATGGATATAAAGTGTTGGTGTTTAGATGGATAGAAAGTGTTGGGTTTAGATAGATGACAGTGTTGGGGTTTAGATAGATAGAAAGTGTTGGGGTTTAGATGGATAGAAAATGTTGGGTTTAGATAGATGGAAGTGTTGGGTTTAGATAGATGACAGTGTTGGGGTTTAGATATATAGACAGTGTTGGGGTTTAGATATATAGAAATTGTTGTGGTTTAGATAGGTGGACAGTGTTGGGGTTTAGATAGATAGACAGTGTTGGGGTTTAGATGGATATAAAGTGTTGGTGTTTAGATGGATAGAAAGTGTTGGGTTTAGATAGATGACAGTGTTGGGGTTTAGATAGATGGACAGTGTTGGGTTTTAGATAGATGGACAATGTTGGGGTTTAGATAGATGGACAGTGTTGGGGTTTAGATATATAGAAAGTGTTGGGGTTTAGATAGATGGACAGTGTTGGTGTTTAGATGGATAGAAAGTGTTGGTGTTTAGATGGATAGAAAGTGTTGGGGTTTAGATGGATAGAATGTGTTGGTGTTTAGATATATAGAAAGTGTTGGGGTTTAGATGGATAGAAAGTGTTGGTGTTTAGATGGATAGAAAGTGTTGGTGTTTAGATGGATAGAAAGTGTTGTGGTTTAGATATATAGAAAGTGTTGGGGTTTAGATATATAGAAAGTGTTGGTGTTTAGATATATAGAAAGTGTTGGGGTTTAGATGGATAGAAAGTGTTGGGTTTAGATAGATGGACAGTGTTGGGGTTTAGATATATAGACAGTGTTGGGGTTTAGATATATAGAAAGTGTTGTGGTTTAGATAGGTGGACAGTGTTGGGGTTTAGATAGATAGACAGTGTTGGGGTTTAGATATATAGAAAGTGTTGGTGTTTAGATGGATAGAAAGTGTTGGGTTTAGATAGATGGACAGTGTTGGGGTTTAGATATATAGACAGTGTTGGGGTTTAGATATATAGAAAGTGTTGTGGTTTAGATAGGTGGACAGTGTTGGGGTTTAGATAGATGGACAGTGTTGGGGTTTAGATATATAGAAAGTGTTGTGGTTTAGATAGGTGGACAGTGTTGGTGTTTAGATAGATAGACAGTGTTGGGGTTTAGATATATAGAAAGTGTTGTGGTTTAGATAGGTGGACAGTGTTGGTGTTTAGATAGATAGAAAGTGTTGTGGTTTAGATAGATGGACAGTGTTGGGTTTAGATAGATGGACAGTGTTGGGGTTTAGATATATAGAAAGTGTTGTGGTTTAGATAGGTGGACAGTGTTGGTGTTTAGATAGATAGAAAGTGTTGTGGTTTAGATAGATGGACAGTGTTGGGTTTAGATAGATGGACAGTGTTGGGTTTAGATAGATGGACAGTGTTGGGGTTTAGATAGATGGACAGTGTTGGGTTTAGATAGATGGACAGTGTTGGGGTTTAGATATATAGAAAGTGTTGGTGTTTAGATGGATAGAAAGTGTTGGTGTTTAGATGGATAGAAAGTGTTGGGGTTTAGATAGATAGAAAGTGTTGGGGTTTAGATGGATAGAATGTGTTGGTGTTCAGCTAGAGATACATATAGAAAGTGTTGGGGTTTAGATGGATCAAACGTGTTGGAGTTTAGATGGATAGAATGTGTTGGTGTTCAGCTAGAGATACATATAGAAAGTGTTGGTGTTTAGATGGACAGAAAGTGTTGGAGTTTAGATAGATGATCAGTGTTGGGGTTTAGATAGATAGACAGTGTTGGGGTTTAGATATATAGAAAGTGTTGTGGTTTAGATGGATAGAAAGTGTTGGGGTTTAGATGGATAGAAAATGTTGGGTTTAGATAGATGATCAGTGTTGGGGTTTAGATATATAGACAGTGTTGTGGTTTAGATAGGTGGACAGTGTTGGGGTTTAGATAGATAGACAGTGTTGGGGTTTAGATATATAGAAAGTGTTGTGGTTTAGATAGGTGGACAGTGTTGGGGTTTAGATAGATAGACAGTGTTGGGGTTTAGATATATAGAAAGTGTTGTGGTTTAGATAGGTGGACAGTGTTGGTGTTTAGATAGATAGACAGTGTTGGTGTTTAGATGGATAGACAGTGTTGGAGTTTAGATATATAGAAAGTGTTGGGGTTTAGATATATAGAAAGTGTTGGGGTTTAGATATATAGACAGTGTTGGGGTTTAGATAGATGGACAGTGTTGGGGTTTAGATAGATGGACAGTGTTGGGGTTTAGATATATAGAAAGTGTTGGGGTTTAGATAGATGGACAGTGTTGGGGTTAGATAGATTCACAGTTTTGGGGATAAGCTATAAAGACAGTGTTGGGGTTTAGATATATAGAAAGTGTTGGGGTTTAGATATATAGACAGTGTTGGGGTTTAGATAGATGGACAGTGTTGGAGTTTAGATAGATGGACAGTGTTGGAGTTTAGATAGATGGACAGTGTTGGGTTTAGATAGGTGGACAGTGTTGGGGTTTAGATAGATAGACAGTGTTGGGGTTTAGATATATAGAAAGTGTTGTGGTTTAGATGGATAGAAAGTGTTGGTGTTTAGATATATAGACAGTGTTGGTGTTTAGATAGATGTACAGTGTTGGGGTTTAGATAGATGGACAGTGTTGGGGTTTAGATAGATGGACAGTGTTGGGGTTTAGATATATAGAAAGTGTTGGGGTTTAGATAGATGGACAGTGTTGGGGTTTAGATATATAGAAAGTGTTGGGGTTTAGATAGATGGACAGTGTTGGGGTTTAGATAGATGGACAGTGTTGGGGTTTAGATAGATGGACAATGTTGGGGTTTAAATATATAGAAAGTGTTGGGGTTAGATAGATGGACAGTTTTGGGGATAAGCTATAAAGACAGTGTTGGGGTTTAGATATATAGAAAGTGTTGGGGTTTAGATATATAGACAGTGTTGGGGTTTAGATAGATGGACAGTGTTGGAGTTTAGATAGATGGACAGTGTTGGAGTTTAGATAGATGGACAGTGTTGGAGTTTAGATAGATGGACAGTGTTGGGTTTAGATAGGTGGACAGTGTTGGGGTTTAGATAGATAGACAGTGTTGGGGTTTAGATATATAGAAAGTGTTGTGGTTTAGATGGATAGAAAGTGTTGTGGTTTAGATATATAGACAGTGTTGGGGTTTAGATATATAGAAAGTGTTGTGGTTTAGATAGGTGGACAGTGTTGGGGTTTAGATATATATAAAGTGTTGTGGTTTAGATAGATAGAAAGTGTTGGGTTTAGATAGATGGACAGTGTTGGGGTTTAGATATATAGACAGTGTTGGGGTTTAGATATATAGAAAGTGTTGTGGTTTAGATAGGTGGACAGTGTTGGGGTTTAGATAGATAGACAGTGTTGGGGTTTAGAAAGATAGACAGTGTTGGTGTTTAGATGGATAGAAAGTGTTGGGTTTAGATAGATGGACAGTGTTGGGGTTTAGATATATAGACAGTGTTGGGGTTTAGATATATAGAAAGTGTTGTGGTTTAGATAGGTGGACAGTGTTGGGGTTTAGATAGATAGACAGTGTTGGAGTTTAGAAAGATAGACAGTGTTGGAGTTTAGATAGATAGACAGTGTTGGAGTTTAGAAAGATAGATGGACAGTGTTGGAGTTTAGATAGATAGATGGACAGTGTTGGAGTTTAGATAGATGGACAGTGTTGGAGTTTAGATAGATAGATGGACAGTGTTGGAGTTTAGATAGATAGACAGTGTTGGAGTTTAGATAGATAGACAGTGTTGGAGTTTAGAAAGATAGATGGACAGTGTTGGAGTTTAGAAAGATAGATGGACAGTGTTGGAGTTTAGATAGATAGATGGACAGTGTTGGAGTTTAGATAGATAGACAGTGTTGGAGTTTAGATAGATAGACAGTGTTGGAGTTTAGAAAGATAGATGGACAGTGTTGGAGTTTAGAAAGATAGATGGACAGTGTTGGAGTTTAGAAAGATAGATGGACAGTGTTGGAGTTTAGATGGATAGAAAGTGTTGGTGTTTAGATGGATAGAAAGTGTTGGGGTTTAGATAGATAGAAAGTGTTGGTGTTTAGATGGATAGAAAGTGTTGGGGGTTCGATAGATAGAAAGTGTTGGAGTTTAGATGGATAGAAAATGTTGGGTTTAGATAGATGGACAGTGTTGGGGTTTAGATATATAGACAGTGTTGGGGTTTAGATATATAGAAATTGTTGTGGTTTAGATAGGTGGACAGTGTTGGGGTTTAGATGGATATAAAGTGTTGGTGTTTAGATGGATAGAAAGTGTTGGGTTTAGATAGATGACAGTGTTGGGGTTTAGATAGATAGAAAGTGTTGGGGTTTAGATGGATAGAAAATGTTGGGTTTAGATAGATGGAAAGTGTTGGGTTTAGATAGATGACAGTGTTGGGGTTTAGATATATAGACAGTGTTGGGGTTTAGATATATAGAAATTGTTGTGGTTTAGATAGGTGGACAGTGTTGGGGTTTAGATAGATAGACAGTGTTGGGGTTTAGATGGATATAAAGTGTTGGTGTTTAGATGGATAGAAAGTGTTGGGTTTAGATAGATGACAGTGTTGGGGTTTAGATAGATGGACAGTGTTGGGTTTTAGATAGATGGACAATGTTGGGGTTTAGATAGATGGACAGTGTTGGGGTTTAGATATATAGAAAGTGTTGGGGTTTAGATAGATGGACAATGTTGGGGTTTAGATAGATGGACAGTGTTGGTGTTTAGATGGATAGAAAGTGTTGGTGTTTAGATGGATAGAAAGTGTTGGGGTTTAGATGGATAGAATGTGTTGGTGTTTAGATATATAGAAAGTGTTGGGGTTTAGATGGATAGAAAGTGTTGGTGTTTAGATGGATAGAAAGTGTTGGTGTTTAGATGGATAGAAAGTGTTGTGGTTTAGATATATAGAAAGTGTTGGGGTTTAGATATATAGAAAGTGTTGGTGTTTAGATATATAGAAAGTGTTGGGGTTTAGATGGATAGAAAGTGTTGGGTTTAGATAGATGGACAGTGTTGGGGTTTAGATATATAGACAGTGTTGGGGTTTAGATATATAGAAAGTGTTGTGGTTTAGATAGGTGGACAGTGTTGGGGTTTAGATAGATAGACAGTGTTGGGGTTTAGATATATAGAAAGTGTTGGTGTTTAGATGGATAGAAAGTGTTGGGTTTAGATAGATGGACAGTGTTGGGGTTTAGATATATAGACAGTGTTGGGGTTTAGATATATAGAAAGTGTTGTGGTTTAGATAGGTGGACAGTGTTGGGGTTTAGATAGATGGACAGTGTTGGGGTTTAGATATATAGAAAGTGTTGTGGTTTAGATAGGTGGACAGTGTTGGTGTTTAGATAGATAGACAGTGTTGGGGTTTAGATATATAGAAAGTGTTGTGGTTTAGATAGGTGGACAGTGTTGGTGTTTAGATAGATAGAAAGTGTTGTGGTTTAGATAGATGGACAGTGTTGGGTTTAGATAGATGGACAGTGTTGGGGTTTAGATATATAGAAAGTGTTGTGGTTTAGATAGGTGGACAGTGTTGGTGTTTAGATAGATAGAAAGTGTTGTGGTTTAGATAGATGGACAGTGTTGGGTTTAGATAGATGGACAGTGTTGGGTTTAGATAGATGGACAGTGTTGGGGTTTAGATAGATGGACAGTGTTGGGTTTAGATAGATGGACAGTGTTGGGGTTTAGATATATAGAAAGTGTTGGTGTTTAGATGGATAGAAAGTGTTGGTGTTTAGATGGATAGAAAGTGTTGGGGTTTAGATAGATAGAAAGTGTTGGGGTTTAGATGGATAGAATGTGTTGGTGTTCAGCTAGAGATACATATAGAAAGTGTTGGGGTTTAGATGGATCAAACGTGTTGGAGTTTAGATGGATAGAATGTGTTGGTGTTCAGCTAGAGATACATATAGAAAGTGTTGGTGTTTAGATGGACAGAAAGTGTTGGAGTTTAGATAGATGATCAGTGTTGGGGTTTAGATAGATAGACAGTGTTGGGGTTTAGATATATAGAAAGTGTTGTGGTTTAGATGGATAGAAAGTGTTGGGGTTTAGATGGATAGAAAATGTTGGGTTTAGATAGATGATCAGTGTTGGGGTTTAGATATATAGACAGTGTTGTGGTTTAGATAGGTGGACAGTGTTGGGGTTTAGATAGATAGACAGTGTTGGGGTTTAGATATATAGAAAGTGTTGTGGTTTAGATAGGTGGACAGTGTTGGGGTTTAGATAGATAGACAGTGTTGGAGTTTAGATAGATGGACAGTGTTGGAGTTTAGATAGATGGACAGTGTTGGGTTTAGATAGGTGGACAGTGTTGGGGTTTAGATAGATAGACAGTGTTGGGGTTTAGATATATAGAAAGTGTTGTGGTTTAGATGGATAGAAAGTGTTGGTGTTTAGATATATAGACAGTGTTGGTGTTTAGATAGATGTACAGTGTTGGGGTTTAGATAGATGGACAGTGTTGGGGTTTAGATAGATGGACAGTGTTGGGGTTTAGATATATAGAAAGTGTTGGGGTTTAGATGGATAGAAAGTGTTGGGGTTTAGATGGATAGAAAGTGTTGGGGTTTAGATAGATGGACAGTGTTGGGGTTTAGATATATAGAGAGTGTTGGGGTTTAGATAGATGGACAGTGTTGGGGTTTAGATATATAGAAAGTGTTGGGGTTTAGATAGATGGACAGTGTTGGGGTTTAGATAGATGGACAATGTTGGGGTTTAGATATATAGAGAGTGTTGGGGTTTAGATAGATGGACAATGTTGGGGTTTAGATATATAGAGAGTGTTGGGGTTTAGATAGATGGACAGTGTTGGGGTTTAGATATATAGAAAGTGTTGGGGTTTAGATAGATGGACAGTGTTGGGGTTTAGATAGATGGACAATGTTGGGGTTTAGATATATAGAGAGTGTTGGGGTTTAGATATATAGAAAGTGTTGTGGTTTAGATAGGTGGACAGTGTTGGGGTTTAGATAGATAGACAGTGTTGGGGTTTAGAAAGATAGACAGTGTTGGTGTTTAGATGGATAGAAAGTGTTGGGTTTAGATAGATGGACAGTGTTGGGGTTTAGATAGGTGGACAGTGTTGGGGTTTAGATATATAGAGAGTGTTGGGGTTTAGATATATAGAAAGTGTTGTGGTTTAGATAGGTGGACAGTGTTGGGGTTTAGATAGATAGACAGTGTTGGGGTTTAGAAAGATAGACAGTGTTGGTGTTTAGATGGATAGAAAGTGTTGGGTTTAGATAGATGGACAGTGTTGGGGTTTAGATAGGTGGACAGTGTTGGGGTTTAGATAGATAGACAGTGTTGGGGTTTAGATATATATAAAGTGTTGTGGTTTAGATAGATAGAAAGTGTTGGGTTTAGATAGATGGACAGTGTTGGGGTTTAGATATATAGACAGTGTTGGGGTTTAGATATATAGAAAGTGTTGTGGTTTAGATAGGTGGACAGTGTTGGGGTTTAGATAGATAGACAGTGTTGGGGTTTAGAAAGATAGACAGTGTTGGTGTTTAGATGGATAGAAAGTGTTGGGTTTAGATAGATGGACAGTGTTGGGGTTTAGATATATAGACAGTGTTGGGGTTTAGATATATAGAAAGTGTTGTGGTTTAGATAGGTGGACAGTGTTGGGGTTTAGATAGATAGACAGTGTTGGAGTTTAGAAAGATAGACAGTGTTGGAGTTTAGATAGATAGACAGTGTTGGAGTTTAGAAAGATAGATGGACAGTGTTGGAGTTTAGATAGATAGATGGACAGTGTTGGAGTTTAGATAGATAGACAGTGTTGGAGTTTAGATAGATAGACAGTGTTGGAGTTTAGAAAGATAGATGGACAGTGTTGGAGTTTAGAAAGATAGATGGACAGTGTTGGAGTTTAGATAGATAGATGGACAGTGTTGGAGTTTAGATAGATAGACAGTGTTGGAGTTTAGATAGATAGACAGTGTTGGAGTTTAGAAAGATAGATGGACAGTGTTGGAGTTTAGAAAGATAGATGGACAGTGTTGGAGTTTAGAAAGATAGATGGACAGTGTTGGAGTTTAGATAGATAGACAGTGTTGGAGTTTAGATGGATAGAAAGTGTTGGTGTTTAGATGGATAGAAAGTGTTGGGGTTTAGATAGATAGAAAGTGTTGGTGTTTAGATGGATAGAAAGTGTTGGGGGTTCGATAGATAGAAAGTGTTGGAGTTTAGATGGATAGAAAATGTTGGGTTTAGATAGATGGACAGTGTTGGGGTTTAGATATATAGACAGTGTTGGGGTTTAGATATATAGAAATTGTTGTGGTTTAGATAGGTGGACAGTGTTGGGGTTTAGATGGATATAAAGTGTTGGTGTTTAGATGGATAGAAAGTGTTGGGTTTAGATAGATGACAGTGTTGGGGTTTAGATAGATAGAAAGTGTTGGGGTTTAGATGGATAGAAAATGTTGGGTTTAGATAGATGGAAGTGTTGGGTTTAGATAGATGACAGTGTTGGGGTTTAGATATATAGACAGTGTTGGGGTTTAGATATATAGAAATTGTTGTGGTTTAGATAGGTGGACAGTGTTGGGGTTTAGATAGATAGACAGTGTTGGGGTTTAGATGGATATAAAGTGTTGGTGTTTAGATGGATAGAAAGTGTTGGGTTTAGATAGATGACAGTGTTGGGGTTTAGATAGATGGACAGTGTTGGGTTTTAGATAGATGGACAATGTTGGGGTTTAGATAGATGGACAGTGTTGGGGTTTAGATATATAGAAAGTGTTGGGGTTTAGATAGATGGACAGTGTTGGTGTTTAGATGGATAGAAAGTGTTGGTGTTTAGATGGATAGAAAGTGTTGGGGTTTAGATGGATAGAATGTGTTGGTGTTTAGATATATAGAAAGTGTTGGGGTTTAGATGGATAGAAAGTGTTGGTGTTTAGATGGATAGAAAGTGTTGGTGTTTAGATGGATAGAAAGTGTTGTGGTTTAGATATATAGAAAGTGTTGGGGTTTAGATATATAGAAAGTGTTGGTGTTTAGATATATAGAAAGTGTTGGGGTTTAGATGGATAGAAAGTGTTGGGTTTAGATAGATGGACAGTGTTGGGGTTTAGATATATAGACAGTGTTGGGGTTTAGATATATAGAAAGTGTTGTGGTTTAGATAGGTGGACAGTGTTGGGGTTTAGATAGATAGACAGTGTTGGGGTTTAGATATATAGAAAGTGTTGGTGTTTAGATGGATAGAAAGTGTTGGGTTTAGATAGATGGACAGTGTTGGGGTTTAGATATATAGACAGTGTTGGGGTTTAGATATATAGAAAGTGTTGTGGTTTAGATAGGTGGACAGTGTTGGGGTTTAGATAGATGGACAGTGTTGGGGTTTAGATATATAGAAAGTGTTGTGGTTTAGATAGGTGGACAGTGTTGGTGTTTAGATAGATAGACAGTGTTGGGGTTTAGATATATAGAAAGTGTTGTGGTTTAGATAGGTGGACAGTGTTGGTGTTTAGATAGATAGAAAGTGTTGTGGTTTAGATAGATGGACAGTGTTGGGTTTAGATAGATGGACAGTGTTGGGGTTTAGATATATAGAAAGTGTTGTGGTTTAGATAGGTGGACAGTGTTGGTGTTTAGATAGATAGAAAGTGTTGTGGTTTAGATAGATGGACAGTGTTGGGTTTAGATAGATGGACAGTGTTGGGTTTAGATAGATGGACAGTGTTGGGGTTTAGATAGATGGACAGTGTTGGGTTTAGATAGATGGACAGTGTTGGGGTTTAGATATATAGAAAGTGTTGGTGTTTAGATGGATAGAAAGTGTTGGTGTTTAGATGGATAGAAAGTGTTGGGGTTTAGATAGATAGAAAGTGTTGGGGTTTAGATGGATAGAATGTGTTGGTGTTCAGCTAGAGATACATATAGAAAGTGTTGGGGTTTAGATGGATCAAACGTGTTGGAGTTTAGATGGATAGAATGTGTTGGTGTTCAGCTAGAGATACATATAGAAAGTGTTGGTGTTTAGATGGACAGAAAGTGTTGGAGTTTAGATAGATGATCAGTGTTGGGGTTTAGATAGATAGACAGTGTTGGGGTTTAGATATATAGAAAGTGTTGTGGTTTAGATGGATAGAAAGTGTTGGGGTTTAGATGGATAGAAAATGTTGGGTTTAGATAGATGATCAGTGTTGGGGTTTAGATATATAGACAGTGTTGTGGTTTAGATAGGTGGACAGTGTTGGGGTTTAGATAGATAGACAGTGTTGGGGTTTAGATATATAGAAAGTGTTGTGGTTTAGATAGGTGGACAGTGTTGGGGTTTAGATAGATAGACAGTGTTGGGGTTTAGATATATAGAAAGTGTTGTGGTTTAGATAGGTGGACAGTGTTGGTGTTTAGATGGATAGACAGTGTTGGAGTTTAGATATATAGAAAGTGTTGGGGTTTAGATATATAGAAAGTGTTGGGGTTTAGATATATAGACAGTGTTGGGGTTTAGATAGATGGACAGTGTTGGGGTTTAGATAGATGGACAGTGTTGGGGTTTAGATATATAGAAAGTGTTGGGGTTTAGATAGATGGACAGTGTTGGGGTTAGATAGATTCACAGTTTTGGGGATAAGCTATAAAGACAGTGTTGGGGTTTAGATATATAGAAAGTGTTGGGGTTTAGATATATAGACAGTGTTGGGGTTTAGATAGATGGACAGTGTTGGAGTTTAGATAGATGGACAGTGTTGGAGTTTAGATAGATGGACAGTGTTGGGTTTAGATAGGTGGACAGTGTTGGGGTTTAGATAGATAGACAGTGTTGGGGTTTAGATATATAGAAAGTGTTGTGGTTTAGATGGATAGAAAGTGTTGGTGTTTAGATATATAGACAGTGTTGGTGTTTAGATAGATGTACAGTGTTGGGGTTTAGATAGATGGACAGTGTTGGGGTTTAGATAGATGGACAGTGTTGGGGTTTAGATATATAGAAAGTGTTGGGGTTTAGATAGATGGACAGTGTTGGGGTTTAGATATATAGAAAGTGTTGGGGTTTAGATAGATGGACAGTGTTGGGGTTTAGATAGATGGACAGTGTTGGGGTTTAGATAGATGGACAATGTTGGGGTTTAAATATATAGAAAGTGTTGGGGTTAGATAGATGGACAGTTTTGGGGATAAGCTATAAAGACAGTGTTGGGGTTTAGATATATAGAAAGTGTTGGGGTTTAGATATATAGACAGTGTTGGGGTTTAGATAGATGGACAGTGTTGGAGTTTAGATAGATGGACAGTGTTGGAGTTTAGATAGATGGACAGTGTTGGAGTTTAGATAGATGGACAGTGTTGGGTTTAGATAGGTGGACAGTGTTGGGGTTTAGATAGATAGACAGTGTTGGGGTTTAGATATATAGAAAGTGTTGTGGTTTAGATGGATAGAAAGTGTTGTGGTTTAGATATATAGACAGTGTTGGGGTTTAGATATATAGAAAGTGTTGTGGTTTAGATAGGTGGACAGTGTTGGGGTTTAGATATATATAAAGTGTTGTGGTTTAGATAGATAGAAAGTGTTGGGTTTAGATAGATGGACAGTGTTGGGGTTTAGATATATAGACAGTGTTGGGGTTTAGATATATAGAAAGTGTTGTGGTTTAGATAGGTGGACAGTGTTGGGGTTTAGATAGATAGACAGTGTTGGGGTTTAGAAAGATAGACAGTGTTGGTGTTTAGATGGATAGAAAGTGTTGGGTTTAGATAGATGGACAGTGTTGGGGTTTAGATATATAGACAGTGTTGGGGTTTAGATATATAGAAAGTGTTGTGGTTTAGATAGGTGGACAGTGTTGGGGTTTAGATAGATAGACAGTGTTGGAGTTTAGAAAGATAGACAGTGTTGGAGTTTAGATAGATAGACAGTGTTGGAGTTTAGAAAGATAGATGGACAGTGTTGGAGTTTAGATAGATAGATGGACAGTGTTGGAGTTTAGATAGATGGACAGTGTTGGAGTTTAGATAGATAGATGGACAGTGTTGGAGTTTAGATAGATAGACAGTGTTGGAGTTTAGATAGATAGACAGTGTTGGAGTTTAGAAAGATAGATGGACAGTGTTGGAGTTTAGAAAGATAGATGGACAGTGTTGGAGTTTAGATAGATAGATGGACAGTGTTGGAGTTTAGATAGATAGACAGTGTTGGAGTTTAGATAGATAGACAGTGTTGGAGTTTAGAAAGATAGATGGACAGTGTTGGAGTTTAGAAAGATAGATGGACAGTGTTGGAGTTTAGAAAGATAGATGGACAGTGTTGGAGTTTAGATGGATAGAAAGTGTTGGTGTTTAGATGGATAGAAAGTGTTGGGGTTTAGATAGATAGAAAGTGTTGGTGTTTAGATGGATAGAAAGTGTTGGGGGTTCGATAGATAGAAAGTGTTGGAGTTTAGATGGATAGAAAATGTTGGGTTTAGATAGATGGACAGTGTTGGGGTTTAGATATATAGACAGTGTTGGGGTTTAGATATATAGAAATTGTTGTGGTTTAGATAGGTGGACAGTGTTGGGGTTTAGATGGATATAAAGTGTTGGTGTTTAGATGGATAGAAAGTGTTGGGTTTAGATAGATGACAGTGTTGGGGTTTAGATAGATAGAAAGTGTTGGGGTTTAGATGGATAGAAAATGTTGGGTTTAGATAGATGGAAAGTGTTGGGTTTAGATAGATGACAGTGTTGGGGTTTAGATATATAGACAGTGTTGGGGTTTAGATATATAGAAATTGTTGTGGTTTAGATAGGTGGACAGTGTTGGGGTTTAGATAGATAGACAGTGTTGGGGTTTAGATGGATATAAAGTGTTGGTGTTTAGATGGATAGAAAGTGTTGGGTTTAGATAGATGACAGTGTTGGGGTTTAGATAGATGGACAGTGTTGGGTTTTAGATAGATGGACAATGTTGGGGTTTAGATAGATGGACAGTGTTGGGGTTTAGATATATAGAAAGTGTTGGGGTTTAGATAGATGGACAATGTTGGGGTTTAGATAGATGGACAGTGTTGGTGTTTAGATGGATAGAAAGTGTTGGTGTTTAGATGGATAGAAAGTGTTGGGGTTTAGATGGATAGAATGTGTTGGTGTTTAGATATATAGAAAGTGTTGGGGTTTAGATGGATAGAACGTGTTGGTGTTTAGATGGATAGAAAGTGTTGGTGTTTAGATGGATAGAAAGTGTTGTGGTTTAGATATATAGAAAGTGTTGGGGTTTAGATATATAGAAAGTGTTGGTGTTTAGATATATAGAAAGTGTTGGGGTTTAGATGGATAGAAAGTGTTGGGTTTAGATAGATGGACAGTGTTGGGGTTTAGATATATAGACAGTGTTGGGGTTTAGATATATAGAAAGTGTTGTGGTTTAGATAGGTGGACAGTGTTGGGGTTTAGATAGATAGACAGTGTTGGGGTTTAGATATATAGAAAGTGTTGGTGTTTAGATGGATAGAAAGTGTTGGGTTTAGATAGATGGACAGTGTTGGGGTTTAGATATATAGACAGTGTTGGGGTTTAGATATATAGAAAGTGTTGTGGTTTAGATAGGTGGACAGTGTTGGGGTTTAGATAGATGGACAGTGTTGGGGTTTAGATATATAGAAAGTGTTGTGGTTTAGATAGGTGGACAGTGTTGGTGTTTAGATAGATAGACAGTGTTGGGGTTTAGATATATAGAAAGTGTTGTGGTTTAGATAGGTGGACAGTGTTGGTGTTTAGATAGATAGAAAGTGTTGTGGTTTAGATAGATGGACAGTGTTGGGTTTAGATAGATGGACAGTGTTGGGGTTTAGATATATAGAAAGTGTTGTGGTTTAGATAGGTGGACAGTGTTGGTGTTTAGATAGATAGAAAGTGTTGTGGTTTAGATAGATGGACAGTGTTGGGTTTAGATAGATGGACAGTGTTGGGTTTAGATAGATGGACAGTGTTGGGGTTTAGATAGATGGACAGTGTTGGGTTTAGATAGATGGACAGTGTTGGGGTTTAGATATATAGAAAGTGTTGGTGTTTAGATGGATAGAAAGTGTTGGTGTTTAGATGGATAGAAAGTGTTGGGGTTTAGATAGATAGAAAGTGTTGGGGTTTAGATGGATAGAATGTGTTGGTGTTCAGCTAGAGATACATATAGAAAGTGTTGGGGTTTAGATGGATCAAACGTGTTGGAGTTTAGATGGATAGAATGTGTTGGTGTTCAGCTAGAGATACATATAGAAAGTGTTGGTGTTTAGATGGACAGAAAGTGTTGGAGTTTAGATAGATGATCAGTGTTGGGGTTTAGATAGATAGACAGTGTTGGGGTTTAGATATATAGAAAGTGTTGTGGTTTAGATGGATAGAAAGTGTTGGGGTTTAGATGGATAGAAAATGTTGGGTTTAGATAGATGATCAGTGTTGGGGTTTAGATATATAGACAGTGTTGTGGTTTAGATAGGTGGACAGTGTTGGCGTTTAGATAGATAGACAGTGTTGGGGTTTAGATATATAGAAAGTGTTGTGGTTTAGATAGGTGGACAGTGTTGGGGTTTAGATAGATAGACAGTGTTGGGGTTTAGATATATAGAAAGTGTTGTGGTTTAGATAGGTGGACAGTGTTGGTGTTTAGATAGATAGACAGTGTTGGTGTTTAGATGGATAGACAGTGTTGGAGTTTAGATATATAGAAAGTGTTGGGGTTTAGATGGATAGAAAGTGTTGGGGTTTAGATGGATAGAAAGTGTTGGGGTTTAGATGGATAGAAAGTGTTGGGTTTAGATAGATGGACAGTGTTGGGGTTTAGATAGATGGACAATGTTGGGGTTTAAATATATAGAAAGTGTTGGGGTTAGATAGATGGACAGTGTTGGGTTTAGATAGATTGACAGTTTTGGGGTTAAGCTATATAGACAGTGTTGGGGTTTAGATATATAGAAAGTGTTGGGGTTTAGATATATAGACAGTGTTGGTGTTTAGATAGATGGACAGTGTTGGGGTTCAGATAGATGGACAGTGTTGGGGTTTAGATATATAGACAGTGT
This sequence comes from Salvelinus alpinus, assembly GCF_045679555.1. Classification (NCBI taxonomy): domain Eukaryota; kingdom Metazoa; phylum Chordata; class Actinopteri; order Salmoniformes; family Salmonidae; genus Salvelinus; species Salvelinus alpinus. The sequence goes on along the minus strand of NC_092103.1, from coordinate 30,041,885 downwards.
TGGGGTTTAGATATATAGAAAGTGTTGGGTTTACATAGATGGACAAAGTTGGGGTTTAGATATATAGACAGTGTTGGGGTTTAGATAGATGGACAATGTTGGGGTTTAGATAGATGGACAATGTTGGGGTTTAGATAGATGGACAATGTTGGGGTTTAGATATATAGATAGTGTTGGGGTTTAGATAGATGGACAGTTTTGGGGTTTAGCTATATAGATAGTTTTGGGGTTTAGATAGATGGACAGTGTTGGGGTTTAGACATATAGACAGTGTTGGGGTTTAGATATATAGAAAGTGTTGGGTTTAGATAGATGGACAATGTTGGGGTTTAGATAGATGGACAGTGTTGGGGTTTAGATAGATGGACAGTGTTGGGGTTTAGACATATAGACAGTGTTGGGGTTTAGATATATAGAAAGGGTTGGGTTTAAATAGATGGACAGTATTGGGGTTTAGATAGATGGACAGTGTTGGGGTTTAGATATATAGACAGTGTTGGGGTTTAGATATATAGAAAGTGTTGGGGTTTAGATGGATAGAAAGTGTTGGTGTTTAGATAGATGGACAATGTTGGGGTTTAGATATATAGAAAGTGTTGGGGTTTAGATGGATAGAAAGTGTTGGTGTTTAGAGGGATAGAAAGTGTTGGAGTTTAGATATATAGACAGTGTTGGGGTTTAGATAGATGGACAGAGTTGGTGTTTAGATAGATGGACAGAGTTGGTGTTTAGATAGATGGACAGTGTTGGGGTTTAGATCGATGGACAGAGTTGGTGTTTAGATAGATGGACAGAGTTGGTGTTTAGATAGATGGACAGTGTTGGGGTTTAGATCGATAGAAAGTGTTGGGGTTTAGATATGTAGAAAGTGTTGGGGTTTAGATAGATGGACAGTGTTGGGGTTTAGATAGATGGACAGTGTTGGGTTTAGATAGATGGACAGTGTTGGGGTTTAGATATATAGAAAGTGTTGGGGTTTAGATATATAGAAAGTGTTGGGTTTAGATAGATGGACAATGTTGGGGTTTAGATATATAGAAAGTGTTGTGGTTTAGATAGATGGACAGTGTTGGGTTTAGATAGATGGACAATGTTGGGGTTTAAATATATAGACAGTGTTGGGGTTTAGATATATAGAGAGTGTTGGGGTTTAGATATATAGAAAGTGTTGGGTTTAGATAGATGGACAGTGTTGGGGTTTAGATATATAGAAAGTGTTGGGGTTTAGATAGATGGACAGTGTTGGGGTTTAGATAGATACACAGTGTTGGGGTTTAGATAGATACACAGTGTTGGGGTTAGATAGATGGACAGTGTTGGGGTTTAAATATATAGAAAGTGTTGGGTTTAGATAGATGGACAATGTTGGGGTTTAGATAGATACACAGTGTTGGGGTTTAGATAGATACACAGTGTTGGGGTTAGATAGATGGACAGTGTTGGGGTTTAAATATATAGAAAGTGTTGGGGTTAGATAGATGGACAGTGTTGGGGTTTAGATAGATAGACAGTGTTGGGGTTTAGATATATAGAAAGTGTTGTGGTTTAGATGGATAGAAAGTGTTGTGGTTTAGATATATAGACAGTGTTGGGGTTTAGATATATAGAAAGTGTTGTGGTTTAGATAGGTGGACAGTGTTGGGGTTTAGATATATATAAAGTGTTGTGGTTTAGATAGATAGAAAGTGTTGGGTTTAGATAGATGGACAGTGTTGGGGTTTAGATATATAGACAGTGTTGGGGTTTAGATATATAGAAAGTGTTGTGGTTTAGATAGGTGGACAGTGTTGGGGTTTAGATAGATAGACAGTGTTGGGGTTTAGAAAGATAGACAGTGTTGGTGTTTAGATGGATAGAAAGTGTTGGGTTTAGATAGATGGACAGTGTTGGGGTTTAGATATATAGACAGTGTTGGGGTTTAGATATATAGAAAGTGTTGTGGTTTAGATAGGTGGACAGTGTTGGGGTTTAGATAGATAGACAGTGTTGGAGTTTAGAAAGATAGACAGTGTTGGAGTTTAGATAGATAGACAGTGTTGGAGTTTAGAAAGATAGATGGACAGTGTTGGAGTTTAGATAGATAGATGGACAGTGTTGGAGTTTAGATAGATGGACAGTGTTGGAGTTTAGATAGATAGATGGACAGTGTTGGAGTTTAGATAGATAGACAGTGTTGGAGTTTAGATAGATAGACAGTGTTGGAGTTTAGAAAGATAGATGGACAGTGTTGGAGTTTAGAAAGATAGATGGACAGTGTTGGAGATTAGATAGATAGATGGACAGTGTTGGAGTTTAGATAGATAGACAGTGTTGGAGTTTAGATAGATAGACAGTGTTGGAGTTTAGAAAGATAGATGGACAGTGTTGGAGTTTAGAAAGATAGATGGACAGTGTTGGAGTTTAGAAAGATAGATGGACAGTGTTGGAGTTTAGATGGATAGAAAGTGTTGGTGTTTAGATGGATAGAAAGTGTTGGGGTTTAGATAGATAGAAAGTGTTGGTGTTTAGATGGATAGAAAGTGTTGGGGGTTCGATAGATAGAAAGTGTTGGAGTTTAGATGGATAGAAAATGTTGGGTTTAGATAGATGGACAGTGTTGGGGTTTAGATATATAGACAGTGTTGGGGTTTAGATATATAGAAATTGTTGTGGTTTAGATAGGTGGACAGTGTTGGGGTTTAGATGGATATAAAGTGTTGGTGTTTAGATGGATAGAAAGTGTTGGGTTTAGATAGATGACAGTGTTGGGGTTTAGATAGATAGAAAGTGTTGGGGTTTAGATGGATAGAAAATGTTGGGTTTAGATAGATGGAAAGTGTTGGGTTTAGATAGATGACAGTGTTGGGGTTTAGATATATAGACAGTGTTGGGGTTTAGATATATAGAAATTGTTGTGGTTTAGATAGGTGGACAGTGTTGGGGTTTAGATAGATAGACAGTGTTGGGGTTTAGATGGATATAAAGTGTTGGTGTTTAGATGGATAGAAAGTGTTGGGTTTAGATAGATGACAGTGTTGGGGTTTAGATAGATGGACAGTGTTGGGTTTTAGATAGATGGACAATGTTGGGGTTTAGATAGATGGACAGTGTTGGGGTTTAGATATATAGAAAGTGTTGGGGTTTAGATAGATGGACAATGTTGGGGTTTAGATAGATGGACAGTGTTGGTGTTTAGATGGATAGAAAGTGTTGGTGTTTAGATGGATAGAAAGTGTTGGGGTTTAGATGGATAGAATGTGTTGGTGTTTAGATATATAGAAAGTGTTGGGGTTTAGATGGATAGAAAGTGTTGGTGTTTAGATGGATAGAAAGTGTTGGTGTTTAGATGGATAGAAAGTGTTGTGGTTTAGATATATAGAAAGTGTTGGGGTTTAGATATATAGAAAGTGTTGGTGTTTAGATATATAGAAAGTGTTGGGGTTTAGATGGATAGAAAGTGTTGGGTTTAGATAGATGGACAGTGTTGGGGTTTAGATATATAGACAGTGTTGGGGTTTAGATATATAGAAAGTGTTGTGGTTTAGATAGGTGGACAGTGTTGGGGTTTAGATAGATAGACAGTGTTGGGGTTTAGATATATAGAAAGTGTTGGTGTTTAGATGGATAGAAAGTGTTGGGTTTAGATAGATGGACAGTGTTGGGGTTTAGATATATAGACAGTGTTGGGGTTTAGATATATAGAAAGTGTTGTGGTTTAGATAGGTGGACAGTGTTGGGGTTTAGATAGATGGACAGTGTTGGGGTTTAGATATATAGAAAGTGTTGTGGTTTAGATAGGTGGACAGTGTTGGTGTTTAGATAGATAGACAGTGTTGGGGTTTAGATATATAGAAAGTGTTGTGGTTTAGATAGGTGGACAGTGTTGGTGTTTAGATAGATAGAAAGTGTTGTGGTTTAGATAGATGGACAGTGTTGGGTTTAGATAGATGGACAGTGTTGGGGTTTAGATATATAGAAAGTGTTGTGGTTTAGATAGGTGGACAGTGTTGGTGTTTAGATAGATAGAAAGTGTTGTGGTTTAGATAGATGGACAGTGTTGGGTTTAGATAGATGGACAGTGTTGGGTTTAGATAGATGGACAGTGTTGGGGTTTAGATAGATGGACAGTGTTGGGTTTAGATAGATGGACAGTGTTGGGGTTTAGATATATAGAAAGTGTTGGTGTTTAGATGGATAGAAAGTGTTGGTGTTTAGATGGATAGAAAGTGTTGGGGTTTAGATAGATAGAAAGTGTTGGGGTTTAGATGGATAGAATGTGTTGGTGTTCAGCTAGAGATACATATAGAAAGTGTTGGGGTTTAGATGGATCAAACGTGTTGGAGTTTAGATGGATAGAATGTGTTGGTGTTCAGCTAGAGATACATATAGAAAGTGTTGGTGTTTAGATGGACAGAAAGTGTTGGAGTTTAGATAGATGATCAGTGTTGGGGTTTAGATAGATAGACAGTGTTGGGGTTTAGATATATAGAAAGTGTTGTGGTTTAGATGGATAGAAAGTGTTGGGGTTTAGATGGATAGAAAATGTTGGGTTTAGATAGATGATCAGTGTTGGGGTTTAGATATATAGACAGTGTTGTGGTTTAGATAGGTGGACAGTGTTGGGGTTTAGATAGATAGACAGTGTTGGGGTTTAGATATATAGAAAGTGTTGTGGTTTAGATAGGTGGACAGTGTTGGGGTTTAGATAGATAGACAGTGTTGGGGTTTAGATATATAGAAAGTGTTGTGGTTTAGATAGGTGGACAGTGTTGGGACAGTGTTGGTGTTTAGATGGATAGACAGTGTTGGAGTTTAGATATATAGAAAGTGTTGGGGTTTAGATGGATAGAAAGTGTTGGGGTTTAGATGGATAGAAAGTGTTGGGGTTTAGATGGATAGAAAGTGTTGGGTTTAGATAGATGGACAGTGTTGGGGTTTAGATAGATGGACAATGTTGGGGTTTAAATATATAGAAAGTGTTGGGGTTAGATAGATGGACAGTGTTGGGTTTAGATAGATTGACAGTTTTGGGGTTAAGCTATATAGACAGTGTTGGGGTTTAGATATATAGAAAGTGTTGGGGTTTAGATATATAGACAGTGTTGGTGTTTAGATAGATGGACAGTGTTGGGGTTCAGATAGATGGACAGTGTTGGGGTTTAGATATATAGACAGTGTTGGGGTTTAGATATATAGAAAGTGTTGGGTTTACATAGATGGACAAAGTTGGGGTTTAGATATATAGACAGTGTTGGGGTTTAGATAGATGGACAATGTTGGGGTTTAGATAGATGGACAATGTTGGGGTTTAGATAGATGGACAATGTTGGGGTTTAGATATATAGATAGTGTTGGGGTTTAGATAGATGGACAGTTTTGGGGTTTAGCTATATAGATAGTTTTGGGGTTTAGATAGATGGACAGTGTTGGGGTTTAGACATATAGACAGTGTTGGGGTTTAGATATATAGAAAGTGTTGGGTTTAGATAGATGGACAATGTTGGGGTTTAGATAGATGGACAGTGTTGGGGTTTAGATAGATGGACAGTGTTGGGGTTTAGACATATAGACAGTGTTGGGGTTTAGATATATAGAAAGGGTTGGGTTTAAATAGATGGACAGTATTGGGGTTTAGATAGATGGACAGTGTTGGGGTTTAGATATATAGACAGTGTTGGGGTTTAGATATATAGAAAGTGTTGGGGTTTAGATGGATAGAAAGTGTTGGTGTTTAGATAGATGGACAATGTTGGGGTTTAGATATATAGAAAGTGTTGGGGTTTAGATGGATAGAAAGTGTTGGTGTTTAGAGGGATAGAAAGTGTTGGAGTTTAGATATATAGACAGTGTTGGGGTTTAGATAGATGGACAGAGTTGGTGTTTAGATAGATGGACAGAGTTGGTGTTTAGATAGATGGACAGTGTTGGGGTTTAGATCGATGGACAGAGTTGGTGTTTAGATAGATGGACAGAGTTGGTGTTTAGATAGATGGACAGTGTTGGGGTTTAGATCGATAGAAAGTGTTGGGGTTTAGATATGTAGAAAGTGTTGGGGTTTAGATAGATGGACAGTGTTGGGGTTTAGATAGATGGACAGTGTTGGGTTTAGATAGATGGACAGTGTTGGGGTTTAGATATATAGAAAGTGTTGGGGTTTAGATATATAGAAAGTGTTGGGTTTAGATAGATGGACAATGTTGGGGTTTAGATATATAGAAAGTGTTGTGGTTTAGATAGATGGACAGTGTTGGGTTTAGATAGATGGACAATGTTGGGGTTTAAATATATAGACAGTGTTGGGGTTTAGATATATAGAGAGTGTTGGGGTTTAGATATATAGAAAGTGTTGGGTTTAGATAGATGGACAGTGTTGGGGTTAGATAGATGGACAATGTTGGGGTTTAGATATATAGAGAGTGTTGGGGTTTAGATATATAGAAAGTGTTGGGTTTAGATAGATGGACAGTGTTGGGTTTAGATAGATGGACAATGTTGGGGTTTAAATATATAGAAAGTGTTGGGGTTAGATAGATGGACAATGTTGGGGTTTAGATAGATACACAGTGTTGGGGTTTAGATAGATACACAGTGTTGGGGTTAGATAGATGGACAGTGTTGGGGTTTAAATATATAGAAAGTGTTGGGGTTAGATAGATGGACAGTGTTGGGTTTAGATAGATAGACAGTGTTGGTGTTTAGATGGATAGACAGTGTTGGGGTTTAGATATATAGAGAGTGTTGGGGTTTAGATATATAGAAAGTGTTGGGTTTAGATAGATGGACAGTGTTGGGGTTTAGATATATAGAGAGTGTTGGGGTTTAGATATATAGAAAGTGTTGGGGTTTAGATAGATGGACAGTGTTGATGTTTAGATATATAAAAGGTGTTGGTGTTTAGATAGACGGACGGTGTTGGGGTTTAGATATATAGAAAGTGTTGTGGTTTAGATAGATGGACAGTGTTGGGTTTAGATAGATGGACAATGTTGGGGTTTAAATATATAGAAAGTGTTGGGGTTAGATAGATGGACAATGTTGGGGTTTAAATATATAGACAGTGTTGGGGTTTAGATATATAGAGAGTGTTGGGGTTTAGATATATAGAAAGTGTTGGGTTTAGATAGATGGACAGTGTTGGGGTTTAGATATATAGAAAGTGTTGGGGTTTAGATATATAGAAAGTGTTGGGTTTAGATAGATGGACAGTGTTGGGGTTTAGATATATAGACAGTGTTGGGGTTTAGATATATAGAGAGTGTTGGGGTTTAGATATATAGAAAGTGTTGGGTTTAGATAGATGGACAGTGTTGGGGTTTAGATATATAGAAAGTGTTGGGTTTAGATAGATGGACAGTGTTGGGGTTTAGATATATAGACAGTGTTGGGGTTTAGATATATAGAAAGTGTTGGGGTTTAGATAGATGGACAGTGTTGGGGTTTAGATATATAGACAGTGTTGGGGTTTAGATATATAGAGAGTGTTGGGGTTTAGATATATAGAAAGTGTTGGGTTTAGATAGATGGACAGTGTTGGGGTTTAGATATATAGAAAGTGTTGGGTTTAGATAGATGGACAGTGTTGGGGTTTAGATATATAGAAAGTGTTGGGGTTAGATAGATGGACAATGTTGGGGTTTAGATAGATACACAGTGTTGGGGTTTAGATAGATACACAGTGTTGGGGTTTAGATATATAGAAAGTGTTGGGGTTAGATAGATGGACAATGTTGGGGTTTAGATAGATACACAGTGTTGGGGTTTAGATAGATACACAGTGTTGGGGTTTAGATAGATACACAGTGTTGGGGTTAGATAGATGGACAGTGTTGGGGTTTAAATATATAGAAAGTGTTGGGGTTAGATAGATGGACAGTGTTGGGTTTAGATAGATAGACAGTGTTGGTGTTTAGATGGATAGACAGTGTTGGGGTTTAGATATATAGAGAGTGTTGGGGTTTAGATATATAGAAAGTGTTGGGTTTAGATAGATGGACAGTGTTGGGGTTTAGATATATAGAGAGTGTTGGGGTTTAGATATATAGAAAGTGTTGGGGTTTAGATAGATGGACAGTGTTGATGTTTAGATATATAAAAGGTGTTGGTGTTTAGATAGACGGACGGTGTTGGGGTTTAGATATATAGACAGTGTTGGGGTTTAGATGGATAGAAAGTGTTGGTGTTTAGAGGGATAGAAAGTGTTGGAGTTTAGATATATAGACAGTGTTGGTGTTTAGATAGATGGACAGAGTTGGTGTTTAGATAGATGGACAGTGTTGGGGTTTAGATAGATGGACAGAGTTGGTGTTTAGATAGATGGACAGAGTTGGTGTTTAGATAGATGGACAGTGTTGGGGTTTAGATATGTAGAAAGTGTTGGGGTTTAGATAGATGGACAGTGTTGGGGTTTAGATATATAGAAAGTGTTGGGGTTTAGATAGATGGACAGTGTTGGGGTTTAAATATATAGAAAGTGTTGGGGTTAGATAGATGGACAGTGTTGGGGTTTAGATATATAGAAAGTGTTGGGTTTAGATATATAGACAGTGTTGTGGTTTAGATATATAGAAAGTGTTGGGTTTAGATAGATGGACAGTGTTGGGTTTAGATAGGTGGACAGTGTTGGGGTTTAGATATATAGACAGTGTTGGGGTTTAGATATATAGAAAGTGTTGGGTTTAGATAGATGGACAATGTTGGGGTTTAGATAGATAGACAGTGTTGGGGTTTAGATATATAGAAAGTGTTGGGTTTAGATAGATGGACAGTGTTGGGGTTTAGATATATAGAAAGTGTTGTGGTTTAGATATATAGAAAGTGTTGGGGTTTAGATATATAGAAAGTGTTGGGGTTTAGATATATAGAAAGTGTTGGGGTTTAGATATATAGAAAGTGTTGGGTTTAGATAGATGGACAATGTTGGGGTTTAGATATATAGAAAGTGTTGTGGTTTAGATATATAGAAAGTGTTGGGGTTTAGATAGACGGACGGTGTTGGGGTTTAGATATATAGACAGTGTTGGGGTTTAGATAGATGGACAGTGTGGGGTTTAGACATATAGACAGTGTTGGGGTTTAGATATATAGAAAGTGTTGGGTTTACATAGATGGACAAAGTTGGGGTTTAGATATATAGACAGTGTTGGGGTTTAGATAGATGGACAATGTTGGGGTTTAGATAGATGGACAATGTTGGGGTTTAGATAGATGGACAATGTTGGGGTTTAGATATATATATAGTGTTGGGGTTTAGATAGATGGACAGTTTTGGGGTTTAGCTATATAGATAGTTTTGGGGTTTAGATAGATGGACAGTGTTGGGGTTTAGATATATAGAAAGTGTTGGGTTTAGATAGATGGACAATGTTGGGGTTTAGATAGATGGACAGTGTTGGGGTTTAGATAGATGGACAGTGTTGGGGTTTAGACATATAGACAGTGTTGGGGTTTAGATATATAGAAAGGGTTGGGTTTAGATAGATGGACAGTATTGGGGTTTAGATAGATGGACAGTGTTGGAGTTTAGATAGATAGATAGATAGATAGATAGATAGATAGATAGATAGATAGATAGATAGATAGATAGATAGATAGATAGATAGATAGATAGATAGATAGATAGATAGATAGATAGATAGATAGATAGATAGATAGATAGATAGATACAGTGGGGAGAACAAGTATTTGATACACTGCCGATTTTGCAGGTTTTCCTACTTACAAAGCATGTAGAGGTCTGTAATTTTTATCATAGGTACACTTCAACTGTGAGAGACGGAATCTAAAACAAAAATCCAGAAAATCACATTGTATGATTTTTAAGTAATTCATTTGCATTTTATTGCATGACATAAGTATTTGATCACCTACCAACCAGTAAGAATTCCGGCTCTCACAGACCTGTTAGTTTTTCTTTAAGAAGCCCTCCTGTTCTCCACTCATTACCTGTATTAACTGCACCTGTTTGAACTCGTTACCTGTATAAAAGACACCTGTCCACACACTCAATCAAACAGACTCCAACCTCTCCACAATGGCCAAGACCAGAGAGCCGTGTAAGGACATCAAGGATAAAATTGTAGACCTGCACAAGGCTGGGATGGGCTACAGGACAATAGGCAAGCAGCTTGGTGAGAAGGCAACAACTGTTGGCGCAATTATTAGAAAATAGAAGAAAATAGAAGAAGTTCAAGATGATGGTCAATCACCCTCGGTCTGGGGCTCCATGCAAGATCTCACCTCGTGGGGCATCAATGATCATGAGGAAGGTGAGGGATCAGCCCAGAACTACACGGCAGGACCTGGTCAATGACCTGAAGAGAGCTGGGACCACAGTCTCAAAGAAAACCATTAGTAACACACTACGCCGTCATGGATTAAAATCCTGCAGCGCACACAAGGTCCCCCTGCTCAAGCAGGCGCATGTCCAGGCCCGTCTGAAGTTTGCCAATGACCATCTGGATGATCCAGAGGAGGAATGGGAGAAGGTCATGTGGTCTGATGATTCAAAAATAGAGCTTTTTGGTCTAAACTCCACTCGCCGTGTTTGGAGGAAGAAGAAGGATGAGTACAACCCCAAGAACACCATCCCAACCGTGAAGCATGGAGGTGGAAACATCATTCTTTGGGGATGCTTTTCTGCAAAGGGGACAGGACGACTGCACCGTATTGAGGGGAGGATGGATGGGGCCATGTATTGCGAGATCTTAGCCAACAACCTCCTTCCCTCAGTAAGAGCATTGATGATGGGTCGTGGCTGGGTCTTCCAGCATGACAACGACCCGAAACACACAGCCAGGGCAACTAAGGAGTGGCTCCGTAAGAAGCATCTCAAGGTCCTGGAGTGGCCTAGCCAGTCTCCAGACCTGAACCCAATAGAAAATCTTTGGAGGGAGCTGAAAGTCCGTATTGCCCAGCGACAGCCCCGAAACCTGAAGGATCTGGAGAAGGTCTGTATGGAGGAGTGGGCCAAAATTCCTGCTGCAGTGTGTGCAAACCTGGTCAAGAACTACAGGAAACGTATGATCTCTGTAATTGCAAACAAAGGTTTCTGTACCAAATATTAAGTTCTGCTTTTCTGATGTATCAAATACTTATGTCATGCAATAAAATGCAAATGATTTACTTAAAAATCATACAATGTGATTTTCTGGATTTTTGTTTTAGATTCCGTCTCTCACAGTTGAAGTGTACCTATGATAAAAATTACAGACCTCTACATGCTTTGTAAGTAGGAAAACCTGCAAAATCGGCAGTGTATCAAATACTTGTTCTCCCCACTGTAGATAGATAGATAGATAGATAGATAGATAGATAGATAGATAGATAGATAGATAGATAGATAGATAGATAGATAGATAGATAGATAGATAGATAGATAGATAGATAGATAGATATGTATTTAGATAGATTGAATGTTTTGGTGTTTAGATAGAGACACATATAGAAAGTGTTGGGGTTTAGATGGATAGAAAGTGTTTGGGTTTAGATGGATATAATGTTTTGGTGTTTAGCTAGAGATACATACAGAAAGTGTTGGGGTTTAGATGGATAGAATGTTTTGGGATTTATGATTGAGTTACAACTAGACGCCTCATTAAGGACCACAAAAGCTGTCTCTCTCCGTCTGTCCTCTCCTAGTCCCCTATCTCAACAACCGTCACACGCAGTGTGTGTCTGTGTGTGTGTGTGTGTGTGTGTGTGTGTGTGTGTGTGTGTGTGTGTGTGTGTGTGTGTGTGTGTGTGTGTGTGTGTGTGTGTGTTTGTGTGTGTGTGTGTGTGTGTGTGTGTGTGTGTGTGTGTGTGTGTGTGTGTGTGTGTGTGTGTGTGTAGGAGGAGTGAGGAGGATAGGAGTGTGTGTGATAGACAGAGAGAGAGTCAGTTGAGGTCTGAGGAGCTGTCTGGGCTTGAAAGAGGATTGTGCTCTGTAGTGTTCACCACTGCATGCGTACACACGCACTCACACACACTAAGGAAGCAACAGAGTGGGAAGGGAAGGACAGGAATCTACAAACTCTGGATGAAGAGGAGCTTTGTGGCAGTCCCCCCCCATTCTTCGCTCTCTCTTTCTCTTTCTCGTACACACACACACACACACACACACACACACACACACACACACACACACACACACACACACACACACACACACACACACACACACACACACACACACACACACACACACACACACACACACACACACACACACACACACACACACACACACACACAGCACTGAGCCGGTCATGTCCTACACAGTGACAGGGCTGCAAGATTTACATATTAATCATCACATCGGTAACACCGAGACATCCTCCTCTTCTCTCTTCTCCACCTAGACCCAATTACCATTCTCCCCTCCCTGAAGTGTGCACTTGTTGACTCCTCCTCACTCCTCTTAAAAGCATTGGATCAGTCTGTAAGACACATGGTAGACGCTCAGTCTGCACATCAATACAGTGCACACTTCAGGGAGAGATACAGGGGGGATCAGAAATGGATCCAGTTTTACTATATTTTTACCCTGAGAATATTATGGGTCAAAACGAAGAGAGAGAGAGAGAGAGATTCAAACATTATCCGGTAATGACATATAGGTACTGTCCTATGAGTCCATACTTGCAAAAATGTTCTGTCTCAAACACTATGTCTCAGACATAGTTGCATGTGATAAAACGCTACAGGTTAGCTATTCCCATTACATAACCTGGCACATTTAGCCCTATGCTAACGTGACCAGGAAGTAGTGATTATGTCCGGTAACAAATTCTGCATCAGCCAATTACAAATGTTGACATAGTTGGATGTGATCAAACGCTTTTCCATGAGAGCATACATAACAGAAGTCAAACGGCACCATCTGTTAATCAAAGTTACTAAAACACATGTAAAATGTCAACTGGACGAATATCTCACAGTGTTGTGTTTGCGAAGGGAAGTGCAGGCAACAGATGGAAAATGAAGGTTAAGAATAGCCTACATTTAGGAGCAGCATCTTTCTTCAGCCTTGTAGACAAGTACACTGCTAATAATCAAGTTGATTAGGCCTACATATATTGCATAGACGTGTAGGCTCCACACAACAAATTTCACCATGTCATTGGATTTTGGTTAAAAGACTAAATGCCCTGATGTTGATGACTTTTGGCAAATCCAATCCGTTTCCAACATTGACTCAACGTCATCACATAGATGTTTTTGGTTGAACAACCTTGAATTTGGAGGTTTAAAATATCCCTCTGGTGGCCAAGTTGACCTATTAAAAAAAATGCATTGGTTAGTGGATATAAAGTCGAAAGACCTTTGATAGGTCACTTTTTTCACATTTTGTTACCGTGAGGTTGAAGGAATTGTCCGTAGAGCTCCGAGACAGGATTGTGTCGAGGCACAGATCTGGGGAAAGGTACAAAAAATGGCTGGAGCATTGAAGGTCCCCAAGAACACAGTGGCCTCCATCATTCTTAAATGGAAGAAGTTTGGAACCACCAAGACTCTTCCTAGAGCTGGCTGCCCGGCCAAACTGAGCAATCGGGGGAGAAGGGCCTTGGTCAGGGAAGTGACCAAGAACTCGATGGTCACTCTGACAGAGCTCCAGAGTTCCTCTGTGGAGATGGGAGAACCTTCTAGAAGGACAACCATCTCTGCAGCACTCCAGCAATTAGGCCTCAGTAAAAGGCACATGACAGCCCGCTGGGGTTTGCCAAAAGGCACATAAAGACTCTCAGACCACGAGAAACAAGATTCTCTGGTCTGATGAAATCAAGATTGAACTCTTTGGCCTGAATGCCAAGCGTCACATCTGGAGGAAACCTGACACCATCCCAGGGACTGGGAGACTAGTCAGGATCAAGGGAAAGATGAACGGAGCAGAGATTGATGAAAACCTGCTCCAGAGCGCTCAGGACCTCAGACTTGGGAAAAGGTTCACCTTCAAACAGGACAACAACCCTAAGCACACAGTCAAGACAACGCAGGAGTGGCTTCAGGACAAGTCTCTTAATGTCCTTGAATGTCCCAGCCAGAGCCCAGACTTGAACCTGATATAACATTTCTGGAGAGACTTGGAAATAGCTGTGGAGAGACCTGAAAATAGCTGTGCAGTGACGCTCCCCATCCAACCTGACAGAGCTTGAGAGGATCTACAGAGAAGAATGGGAGAAACTGCCACAATACAGGTGTGCCAAGCTTGTAATGTCATACCCAAGAAGACTCGAGGCTGTAATCACTGCCAAAGGCGATTCAACAAAGTACTGAGTAAAGGTTCTGAATACTTATGTAAATGTTTCTGTTTTATATACATTTGCAAACATTTCTAAAAGCCTGTTCTTGCTTTGTCATTATGGGGTATTGTGTGTAGATTGATGAGAGGAAAAAACTATTTAATCCATTTCAGAATACGGCTGTAACGTAACAAAATGTTGAAAAAGTCAAACGGTCTGAATATTTTCCGAATGTACTGTAAATACAGTAAGGCATCTAAGACGATAAGCAATACCACAGTGTTCTCTCCATCCCTGATAATAAAAGAAGACAGAGCAGATAGAGCTATGGAGAGCTCTCCCGGGTGGCGCAGTGGTCTAGGGCACTGCATCGCAGTGCTAGCTGCGCCACCAGAGTCTCTGGGTTCGCGCCCAGGCTGGGCTGGGTTCGCGCCCAGGCTCTGTCACAGCCGGCCGCAACCGGGAGATCCGTGGGGCGACGCACAAGTGGCATAGCGTCGTCCGGGTTAGGGAGGGTTTGGCCGGTAGGGATATCCTTGTCTCAGTATGTAAAAAAAAAAAAAAAATGTATGCACTCTACTGTAAGTCGCTCTGGATAAGAGCGTCGCTCTGGATAAGAGCGTCTGCTCTTGGCCGGTAGGGATATCCTTGTCTCAGTATGTAAAAATGTAATAAAAATGTATGCACTCTACTGTAAGTCGCTCTGGATAAGAGCGTCGCTCTGGATAAGAGCGTCTGCTCTTGGCCGGTAGGGATATCCTTGTCTCAGTATGTAAAAATGTAATAAAAATGTATGCACTCTACTGTAAGTCGCTCTGGATAAGAGCGTCTGCTAAATGACTAAAATGTAAAATGTAAAAAATGAGAGAAGATAGGATCAGTATTATTGGGAGATCTCTCAGTACTCACCTCCTGGCTTTTCCCCACCCACCATTACTTTGCTTTTGTCTGTCTCCACCTCCCTCTCCCCACTTTCATTATCTCCCCGTCTCTCTCTCTCTCTTCCTGCCTCCCTCTCTCCATCTCCCTTCTCACTCACTCTATCCTCGGTTAGTGAGGAGGAAGGCATCAGAGAGGAGAGATGTGCTTTTGAGGCACGTGTGTGTACGGGGAAGAGAGGGGTGGGGGATAAGCCTCTGCAGTGAGGTGAGCTCAGTGACGATCACAGACCCACACAGTCTTACCATCTCATACAGTAGTACTGTACCATTTCAGCTGTGTGTATGTATGTGTGTCTATGTTTGTGTGTGCTTGTATGTTTATGTGTGTGTGTGTGTATGTTTATGTGTACGTGGTATGTTTATGTGTGTGTGTGTATGTGTGTGTGTGTATGTTTATGTGTACGTGGTATGTTTATGTGTGTATGTTTATGTGTGTGTGTGTATGTTTATGTGTACGTGGTATGTTTATGTGTGTATGTTTGTGTGTGTGTGTCTAGGTTTCTGACTGTGTGTACAGTTTGTGTGGTAGAGAAAGGTAACTTTCAACAGATAAGCTCACATAAGTTAACTCACACACACACTCACGCTTTCTCTTACGTGCGCATGCAAACATACACAAACACTAATAAGTGTAATTGGTTTAGACCTCTTGAACTTATTTTTGAAGGTTTCTATCATACAGAGACCATGGTTAGTTTTCATGTACAGTATTCCAACATAATTAGCGTTGGGACTCAGTCACTCCACGTGGTTGACTTTTCTCTATAGGTTCAGTTGAGTGTTCTACACATGCAGCAATGGTCATTTCCATTGGTGTACCAACACACACCAATCTGTGGACAGGTCATTTTATTAAGTCTACTGTAATTCTATGGCTCTGTATCTCACATTAACATTACAGTGATTTCAGCCTAAGCCTCTCACACTCACCAGTTTCATTAGTTTTCAGTCAATACATTGCTGTCATTAAAATGGTCAAATTCAACGGTCAACCAACCAGTCATCAGGGACACAATCAGCTCCATAATCATCTGAAACCTTCCACATCATCCTGAAATGTATATTCTATATCAAATCAGACTGGATGGCTAATTACTGAAGGACTGTATTTATGTCTGAATAGTATGGGAGAAATACACTGAGTATATTTGCCCTTAGAACAGCCTCAATTCGTTGGAGGCATGAACTCTACAGGTGTTGAAAGTATTCCACAGGGATGCTGGCCCATGTTGACTCAAACGCTTCCCACAGTTGTGTCAAGTTGGCTGGATGTCCTTTGGGTGGGTGACCATTCTTGATACACACGGGAAACCCAGCACCGTTGCAGTTCTTGACACAAACCGGTGCACCTGGCACCTACTACCATACCTCGTTCAAAGGCTCTTACATTTTTGTCTTGCCCATTCACCCTGTGAATGGAACACCTACACAATCCATGTCTCAATTGTCTCAAGGCTTAAAAATCCTTCTTTAATCTGTGTCCTCCCCTTCATCTACACTGATTGAAGTGGATTTAACAAGTGACATCAATAAGTGATCATAGCTTTCACCTGGTCAGTCTGTCATGGAAAGAGCATACTTTTGTATAGTCAGTGTATGAGCCAGCATTGTAATCAAGGGAAGAGATATTGTACTCATCTGTCATGTAAAATGTGCAGCTGTTATGTAGGCCTGTGTTTCAGTAAGCCTGGAACATGGTTGTCGTGCTACCCTTTCTCTCTTTCATTATATAGATGCATCTCTCATCCTTCCATCGTTTTCCACTCTGCTCTCTTCCCCAAAGACAAAATGGTACTCTATATGGGAGCAAGTGTTTTTTCTTAGGGCTGACCCCAATTATTCGACTGGTTGATTGTTTAGTCGATAGGCTGTTGGTCGACCAAGATTTTTTTGTCGAGCAGGAGGAAATACATATATTTTTTTGATGGCACATGAGACACTGGTCTTATTCGCGCCCATCTCAGTAAACGAATCCATTGCGGAGGCCTCTGGGATGGCACAGTCCAAGAAGAAGGGGAGTGTGGTTGCACAATGCACATCTCTCTCCAGAATGCGCTCTGTCCCACCAGTTTGTGCACATTCATTGTTTCATAACTTCATTGTGTGAATTGTTTGTATTTGATTGTTAGTGTCTATCAATTCCCCATTACTGTACATATATCACCAGTAGTACATGTACCGTTAATTCCAATAATTTGTAATCTACAATGTTTGTTTGGTTACGGTAATCTCTGTTAATGTATTCAAAATATTATTATTCCAGTCTTTTACTGTTCTCATTGTTGGAGTGAGTGGACACATTGTTTGCAGAGTGCACATTCCATGTTACACTTGTGAGAAACAAGTTTTGGTTTATTTCAGTCCATTTAAGAGTTTTGTCAATTTATTCATTGTCTTTTGTTTGGAGCGATCCTGTCAATGTTGAGTAAGGACGCGTACCTGATTACGCATAGAAGTAGGCCAATAGGCTACCTGGCCTACTCACAAATGTAGCCCTATAAATGTGCCCATTTGGGGATCTAGTAGTATTTCTGATTGGCTTAATGCACCACCTGTAGACCTCAAACATCAAGCCTTCAAAGTCTGTTTTTACATCCATTGAGAATGACAATAGTTCCTTAATGTATTTGAAAAATCTTTCCAGCTCTCTCCCTTTTGATAACCACTCAGCGTGAAAGCGAAAAATGTAATGCTCTGATCCAGTGGAAACGTCATAAAATAGGCCTACCTGATTTCCTGATTCTTATCCCTTGTGCAAATAGCCTACAGCTGTCTCTGTCTCTGTCCTGAGATCACTGGTGCGGGGAATTCTGAGGGCCCAGAATGTTTCATACAATGTTGCAAAAAGCTTCAGGCCAGACCCAAGTTAATAGTTGATACAATGTTTCAAGTTTGTTGCAGATAGGACATACAGTGGGGAGAACAAGTATTTGATACACTGCCGATTTTGCAGGTTTTCCTACTTACAAAGCATGTAGAGGTCTGTAATTTTTATCATAGGTACACTTCAACTGTGAGAGACGGAATCTAAAACAAAAATCCAGAAAATCACATTGTATGATTTTTAAGTAATTAATTTGCATTTTATTGCATGTTGTCAACAACATCATCGTTAAAACTCATCCCTACTCACTACACCACACTTACTAAGCCTACATAGTACACTACACAGTCACTCACTACTTCTGTAAAAGCCTACATTACACAGTAGCCTACATAGTACACTACACAGTCACTCACTACTTCTGTAAAAGCCTACATTACACAGTAGCCTACATAGTACACTACACAGTCACTCACTACTTCTGTAAAAGCCTACATTACACAGTAGCCTACATAGTACACTACACAGTCACTCACTACTTCTGTAAAAGCCTACATTACACAGTAGCCTACATAGTACACTACACAGTCACTCACTACTTCTGTAAAAGCCTACATTACACAGTAGCCTACATAGTACACTACACAGTCACTCACTACTTCTGTAAAAGCCTACATTACACAGTAGCCTACATAGTACACTACACAGTCACTCACTACTTCTGTAAAAGCCTACATTACACAGTAGCCTACATAGTACACTACACAGTCACTCACTACTTCTGTAAAAGCCTACATTAAACAGTAGCCTACATAGTACACTACACAGTCACTCACTACTTCTGTAAAAGCCTACATTACACAGTAGCCTACACAGTAGCCTACATAGTACACTACACAGTCACTCACTACTTCTGTAAAAGCCTACATTACACAGTAGCCTACATAGTACACTACACAGTCACTCACTACTTCTGTAAAAGCCTACATTACACAGTAGCCTACATAGTACACTACACAGTCACTCACTACTTCTGTAAAAGCCTACATTACACAGTAGCCTACATAGTACACTACACAGTCACTCACTACTTCTGTAAAAGCCTACATTACACAGTAGCCTACATAGTACACTACACAGTCACTCACTACTTCTGTAAAAGCCTACATTACACAGTAGCCTACATAGTACACTACACAGTCACTCACTACTTCTGTAAAAGCCTACATTACACAGTAGCCTACACGCAGTCCCTCACAACTCCTATCCTACTACATCCAAAAACCTGAAACCAGAGTGGCATGAACTCTTCTCCATTCCAGACCTCTGCTCTGGAATGGGTCACGCCTTTCATTAACGAACCAATCAGATGCAGCGCCGTCCGCTTAATTGGCATCACCTGTCTTTCCATCTTCTTTATAGTCCAGTTGTGTCAATTCAGTTTTTTTTTTACTTTCTCCATCTATTCAGGACCAGTCTGAAGTTCCAGTTCTTCGGTAAGCATTTTAACAAATCTAGCCTTTGATGCCGATATTCCTTGGTTTTGATAATATAGGCCTAAAACACTAAAATATAGCTACTTTTCCCTTCCATTTACTCCAATAGTTGTACATTCAATGTGCTGATACATCCCTTGTGTTTTTCCCAGAACCTGATCTCAAATTTGTGAAACATGAATAAACTGGAAAAGCCACTGTCTACACTGTGGGGTAGGTTGTTTGGCTAGAAACTGTTCCCGTAGTGCCCAAAAAATGTAGATTCCGTAACAGCTGGACTAAATCTGTAGGCAAATCTTTATTCTGTGTTTTGTAGGTTGTGAACTCCGTGAGTCAAAGAAAGAGGAAACATTCAAAACAGATGACACAAACCACCAACATCAACTCGCACTGAAAACTGTAAGTCATTGTACTCCCCTTGGAGAATATTTGATATTTTACAACCAAAGTGGACTGACGGGTCATCTTTATTGCAGCTGTACTGCACAGGTCAGAATATTACGATCACGTGATGACATTTGAAATATTAATTTGGGTAGCATGACTGCCGTAAGACAATCTGGAACGCAATTTTAATAACATCAGTAGTGCGTTTTCAAGTGCCTGACTTGTCCCTGGCAGATGTGTCTGGGTGCAGGTGCCAAAGAAGAGTTCAACATCGTGGCGTTGATTACCGGAGAACCAGATAACGGCAAGGGCATACCCATGGCGACCCTGCACGCCAACGGCATGCCCACGGCAAGTTGTCCCAATGTGTTCTAATGTGGCAGCCTGACTACTTGGCGTTCTCTATTGATGCAGAGGTGAGTTTTGATAAGTTGTTGTGGGATTTGCTAGCAACGGAGTCACCATTAGTTGATTCTGGTAAAATATCAATTGAAAACAATTACCTGTATCTACGTTTGTCCTGTACAGCTGCTGATCCTGGATAGCCCTGACCAATTAAATTGGCACATCTGCATTGAGGAACACAATGATAGTTTTGTTGTATTCTGTGTATTTAAAGTGTGAATTTCAGCGCCCTGTGGAAGTATTGCAGTTGTTGTACAGGACATGTGGCAACTCAATATTGCTAGTAAATCCTGTGACCAGTTATCAGAACTGAACTCTGCCTCAATACAAGAGAACTGTAGGCCTTGGCCAACCAGGCTGGTTTGAAGTAGTCTTACCAATGACCTAGACCTACCTGGCTAAGGAAGGTTAACCCAAATCAGCTAATGTTGAGGAATGGGCCTGGGGAAATACTCACCAGTGGTTATAGGCCTATCCTAGCTGGGTTCCCGGTTCTGTCAGTTAGCAGCACTGATTGCCATGATTCTGTGTATTGATCTCTCCAGGTCAATCTGTCCGGGATAGACCTGCACCCTCCTGTAACCTTCCAGCTGAGGAGTGGCACTGGACCGGTCTACATCTGTGGGGAACACGTGGCCTGTAAGTAGGGGTTTAGGGAGCAGGGATGATGGTGGTTAACTGTAAAAAAGAAGTGGCCCTAGCCTTACTGTAATGTCATTCAGCTAATCAAAGTCCTGAGGAGCAGCTGGTCAGTGGAATTGGAGATGTTGGAACAGAATATTGCATAATGATAAAGGTTGGACATCCATAAACTAATGGCCTTTCTAATGTCACACTGTCATTTAACTCCTGTTGCTTCGCAGTGGAGGATGACTTCTCAGGAATGGATAGTGGTGATGAGGAGATGGAGGAAGAGGAGGAGGAAGATATTGAATCTCCTGTGAAGCCTGTTAAGAAAGCAACTGCCAAGAATGCAAATGTTGCAGGCAAAGTAAGGACCTGTTTTATATCAAACTCCAACATGTTGATTTCTGAATTATTGTATAGGTCAGTTTTCACATTTTCAACATGCATAAGGACAACTACGAAATCCAGCCACACACAGATCCTAGTTTGCTCTAATCTACATAAGTTATTCTTACTCCTTGTCAGTTAAATCCAAACTTTGCTTAACAATGAGATGGTTTTGGTAAAGCACACAGATCTGGGACCAGGCTAATGTTCTTCCTGTCTTCCAGAGAAAGAAGCCAGAGGAAGCAGATGAGTAAGTGATATTACTAAATGCTTTGTCAAATCCATTTATGTGATTTACTGAAATGTAATTGTTGCTGTTCACTTACCACCAACTCCTCTCCTCTCCTTCCAGACCTGCATCAGATGATGAGAAAAACCCTCCTAAAAAGGTGTTTTATTTACTCTGCCTTAAATATTATACCCTGATTTACTTTCCTGGTCCATGAGGCTCTGGCTTCGTCACAAATTGTTCCCTGTGTAGTGCCATTTGGGACGCAGACAATCTTCTGGCCTCCTGTTGGAATCATGGCTGGTCTGGCTTAAAATGGCTTTCTGTGTTTCAGGGAAAGGGTAGAGGAAGAGGCAGGGGAAAGTGATCCAGGGAAAGTGATCCAGGGTAAGTGATTACCTCAGGGCAGTAATGCTAAGCCCTTAGTAATCCTCTATCTTTTGTTAGCGCATAGCCATTCATGGGGTTGTATGTCATATGCATGACTAGGTCGCGTTGGATGAAGTGTCAGTTAAATGGCATATGAAGTCTAACACTGACTTGGGGTTAACCTCCCCCGGATTACTAACAACCATTAGGGGAAAAGGACTAAAAGAACCCCTTGACACCTGAAAGGTGTAGTGTGACATGACCGCTGAATTTGCAGATTGCCTGTACTGAATGACTAAACCAGTTAATGTGTTTCAGGTGTGGCCCCATGGGCCTGTTGCAGTTCTGTTTGGCCAAGGTTCTGTCAATCAACTGTTGGGTTTCTATCTACCTGGTCATTCTTGCATGGATCAAACTATTTAATCTAAGGCTGTTTATCCTGTACATGTTGTCAGTGCTTTGTAAATCATTTGAAAGGCATAGTTTTGTCCTTGTGGTACTAATCAGTGTATATTAAACTACACTGAACAAAATATAAATGTAACATGTTAAGTGGTCCTTTGTTTCATGAGCTGAAATAAAATAAAAATCCCAGGAATGTTACATACGCACAAAGCTTATTCTGTGTACCAATTTGTTTGTCCATGTCAGGGAGCATTTCTCCTTTGCCAAGATAATAATCCACCTGACAGGTGTGGCATATCAAGATGATTAAATGGCATGATCATTAGAGGCGTCTTGTGCTGGGGACTCCCCCTCCAGTTGAGGGAGTGTTCAATTGGCACGCTGACTGCAGGAATGTCCAGAGCTGTTAATGTGGTGGGTACTCTTAGTTCGCAGGACTTCATCCTGCTAACTGTTCCAAATGTCTGAACTGAAATTGGTAAAAAGGCTTATGTACTCTGTGCCATCGGATTGGAACGACTTAAATAGTTTTAAACTGGAAGAACTTGTCCTGATTGTTTAGTCAGAGGCTGATTTCTTGACCTGTCAATGTTAATTTTCTGTTTTGTCATTTCTATGGTTTTTACTAGATGACTTGTAGTTTCAGACCGCACCAAGTCAATTCGCAGACATATCTTGGCCAGGACGTCCAACCGCAGACCACATGTAACTACACCAGCCCAGGACCTCCATCTGGCTTCAACTGGGAGGGCGCTGAGGATTTCTTTCTGTAATAAAGCCCTTTTTGTGGGGAGAAAAACAAATTCTGATTGGCTGGGCCTTACCCAACCATGGCTGCACCCCTGCCCAGTCATGTGAAATCAATAGATTAATTAATTTGACTGATTATAAATAAATTCTTAATTACAATGACGGCCTAGGAAAAGTGTGTTAACTGCATTGTTCAGGGGCAGAACGACAGATTTTTACCTCGTCAGCTCAGAGATTCGATCTTGACACCAGTCCAACGCTCTAACCACTAGGCTACCTGCCGCCCGTACCTTAGGAAATCTAACTCAGACAAATCTTAAATTGTTGCATTTTATTTTTGTTCAGTATGGATGGAATTGGTGTACAATTGGTTCCTCACCATCTACAAACTATATTCTTAGTGGTTGATATCTAGGATGGTGTTATACAGTATAGATATTGCATGAACAGCCTGCCCTCTTGTAGCAGAGTCTAGTTCACCCTGGCTGTGCCCTACTTTATGCAGATTAGATGGGTTCAATTTAGACTGTATAATCTGGTTCAACTACAGCACTGATTGGGGGCGTAAACTCCAGCTGAGTTTAAGATACTGAGGAACAGATGGTACCGGAGGACATCTACTGTAGACGGACACCTCCCAAATCAACCACCAGCGCTTATTGGCCTGACAAAATGCCTAAAATCTGAAATATAGTTCTAAGATTGCTGTGGACCGAGAGGACACAGGACTGATGCCTAGTCCCAATCAACCACTATAATTACCTTGGTCCCTACCTCGCTGATGTTGAACTGTAGTGTTCTGTAAAGTTCCAGTGAACAGATGGGTCTGCAGGGCACACAGCAGACTGACACCATCCCAAATCAATCCCTAGCCCCTATACTTGACCCCCACCTCTAGCGTCAACACTTCCACTGGCCGCTGCCTTAATACCCATCTGGACTGTAAAGTTCTCAGCAAGGTTATGGCTAACTGAGTTGGAGGACACAAGTGAGACATCACTGCCCCAAATCAACATCTGGACTCTATGCTTTCCTTGACCTCTACCTCATGCCCATAACACAACTGAACCATTAAGCAGTGTTTTATTTATTCTGACTGCACTGGAGAGACATCACTAGTCTGACAACCAGCCTGTGTTCTGATTCTAGGGAATAAACCCTGCAATACCTGTGACACTCTAGGACCAGTTGTCCCCTGCCTTAGAACTAGTGACAAAGACCCCAGTGTTAAATCTAAAACAGGATTTCCCTATGAAACATTCTGAACAGCAACTGTCTTCTCTAGTCTGCTGTGTATAGCTGGTGGAAGAACAGTTTCACAAGCATTTTCATTTGAATATTTTTATTAGTGTACAAACAGTGCTTCTAATCTAACTGATATTTTATCTTCAGTGGGCTCACATTTTTCCATGAACAGCACAATCCATACACACACAAGTGTGTGAATGTCTTAATTGACTCTTTGGCTTCAATGTGTTTATATCTTCTGCGCATCTTTACCTTAAGCGTGTAACTATCTTCATTGATTTTTTGGCACGAGTTTGTAGATATCTTCAATGGCTCTTTGGCTTGAGTGTGGCTCCTTGCAGCTTGCATAGGGGTCTCGGAGTGGCTTCAGCTTACTCTTCCTCACACACATGCAGGCTGGGGAGAGGACAGAGTAGAAGACTTGTAGATGACTTAAATGTAAATGTAAGAGAGGAAGGCATTAGCATGCTTCAGATGTTGTAGTCTTGACTGCCTTGTGTGTGTCTCTCGCTCTCTCTCTCTCTGCATCTCACCTCAGTCTCTCTCCTCTCCTTTTAGTCAACCTCACTCTTCCTCGGGTCCTCACTCTTCCTCAGGTATTTCTTCATGACAGAAGCAACGTCTCCCCCCTCGCTGCCCTCCGCATCCAGCCTTTCTCCCTGCGGCCCCCCACCTCCACTACGCCTGACCCCTCCTCCCTGGGAGCTCCCCCCAGACCCTGAGCTGGTGGAGCTGGAGTCGGAGCCCTTCCTGCTGCGTGTGGAGGGGGGCAGCTCTCCAAAGTGGACGCTGAGTGCCCTCCGACCCCCTCTGACTGAACTGGCCAGGCTGCTGGTGGACTGGGCCCTTCGGATGGCCGGCAGAATGTCAGAAGCCGCGTCATCACGGTTACCGTCGCTTATGAGGCGGCGGTTCTGGAACACCATGGGTTCCGACCCCAGACAGCCCTCCCCACCGCCCTCGCTGACGACGCTCTCCAGCAGCCTGCGTCTCATTAGCTGGGGGGAGCGCTGGGGTGAGCGCAGGGATCTAATTGGTTCTTCACCGTCTTCCTCTGGGATGGAGATAGTGGGGGGGCGACGGCGGGGGGCAGTGGGGGAAGTGAGGGAGGAGAGGAGGGGGAGAGAGGGGAGGGAGGAGAGAGAATCGGAGGAGTTGTAGCGTTTGGCTCCGGAGTCCCTGGAAGCTGCTGATGAAGCCTGGGGTTCGCCTATGTTGCGCAGGCTGGCGGCGCGGGGCAGCAGTGGGGAGGGAGGTTTTAGGATGCTGCGGGGCTCCTGGAGGTCTTCGGGGCCCAGGGAGAGGGCTGAGGCTCTGCGGCGGAGGGTTGAGGCCCCAGTGGTCTGGTAGATAGGGAGAGAAATAGTACTGCCATCCCCCTCCCCGGACTCTGCTCCCCCTCGCCGCTTACGAAGCCCCTCTAATAGCTCGGAGAGGGCAGAGGAGGAGGAGGCCCGACCAAGATGTGAACTACCCCCATTACCAACCACACCCCCTGGTTCTAAACCATTCTCATCTGGGTCCACACAGGAGCTGGGTGAGAGGGAGAGAAAGGATAATCAAATATTGGAAATATAAAACAGTTTTAGGGCTCTATTCAATCAGATGCGCTCTAGCCAACATCCACATAGTGGTTGTTTTGGCGGTGTCGGAGGTGAAACTGCGTTAGAGCTGTGAAATCCACAAGCGGCTCCTGGCATTATACCTAAAGTGGACATTGCCAATGACTGCACGAAGTCGCATTAACAGAAATCTCATGCAGCCTTATTTACAAGTTCTAACACTGGAATGTCAGATGTAATCTACACCTCAATTAAGATAATGGAAGTCCTCATTATTTAGTTTCATGGTCATTATTTCTGTATAACCTACACTTTCTCTTTCTGAACTTCTAACATGAGTGGGACGGACGTTGCTTTTTGACAATGATCAAGAGCAGCTGCTCACCGATTTGACAGCTCCAACGCAGTTACACCTCTGACACCGCCAAAACATCAGCTATGAGGGTGTCGGCTATTGCCGGTTAACGCTTGATCTGATTAAATGCTTGATAGGCCTTAGTATCTATGCAGTTGCTATTGAATTGACCTACTGAAGTTGAACTGTACTGAATCAAACTGAACTGACAACTCACCGGAAGCTGTAAGTGCTCATGGTGTCGGTGACAGACTGGCGCCCCGACTGGTTGCTGATGGTACTGCTGCCATAGGGAGAGCCCCGTCTAGCCCCCCCTCGGGGAACGCCCAGCCAATGACGGATGCCCTCTCCAACATCCTCTGTGCCCAGAGATTGAGAACCAACACTAGACACACTGTCGCTGAGGAAGAGCGGGAACACACACAGTGTCACTGAGCGACAAAGATCACACAAGCACAGTACCAAGAGACAGAACACACATGGTGTCACTGAGAGACAGCGATCACACAAACACAATACCAAGAGACAGAACACACATGGTGTCACTGAGAGACAGCGATCACACAAACACAATACCAAGAGACAGAACACACATGGTGTCACTGAGAGACAGCGATCACACAAACACAATACCAAGAGACAGAACACACATGAGTCCACACAGCCAGAGATGCAACACTTCTAAGCCATGGTCAGCTCACAGCAGTTCAGACACAGTGTCCTCAGAGGACATTTCCTGTCCCTGTGTCCTCTCTCTCCTGCTGTGTGACTGCAGGTGGTGGCAGATCATATTGGAGACACAGTCAGAGGTGTCAGACATTCACACTCAGTACTCAGGTCACATACTGGTACTGTATATAAACAAACTAACTACAACCTCTCCCATCTGCCATCAGAGAGAGGAAAGAAGAGGAAGATGGAGGGAGCAAGAATGAAAAAGTAATTGGTCAGCGAATAGAAGTTTAAGAGAACAGAGAGAGAAAGAGGGAGGAAGAAGTGATAAAGCAGGAAAGATTGCGAGAGGGATTGATAAAATGAGAATAGATCATGGAAGAGGAGATAGATAAAGAAAGAAAGAGGGAGAGAGAGAGAGAAGAACTGGCCTCTGTACTGCAATGCTTGGGACTCCATGCCTTATGGAAGACACAAGAATAGCACAGCTGGTGAACTCTCAGAACAGAGAAAAGATTCATGTGTCTCTTACAAAGGGCTGTGTGTCTGTGTATCTCTTACATAGGGCTGTGTGTCTGTGTAGGTGTCTCTGCTCCAGCCCTGTGGCTCTCAACCTTGTCCACCTACAGGGAGCTACTGGGTGTTTCTTCAGAGAGTAGCTGTCAGACTACAGCTCAGGCATTTAGCCATGCACTGTCTGTCTGTTGACACCAACAGCCCAGGGACCATATATATATCAGATATCAGACTGGTCTAATAACTGAAACAGCCCAAGACCTAGCACTCTAGATTCAAGCCAACACAGGCGAGAGTACAGAGTACGCAAACACACGCGCGTGGATAGACATCTGCACGCACGCACACACATGCTGGGACCCAGGGTTCTTACAGGTCTCTCTTCTTAGCAAAGGATTCCACAGCCGTCGCAACACTGGAATCAGGAAGAAGGGTGAAAGGTCAGGGGTGTGGGTTCAGAGCAGTGATGATGTAACTTCCTTCTGGACACAACTGTACCTGTCATCCCATTGCTTTAACCCTCCACCATACCACTTTTACATATCAAACACAGTAACACACTCATACCACTTTTACATATCAAACACAGTAACACACTCATACCACTTTTACATATCAAACACAGTAACACACTCATACCACTTTTACATATCAAACACAGTAACACACTCATACCACTTTTACATATCAAACACAGTAACACACTCATACCTCTCTTACACATCAAACACAGTAACACACTCATACCACTTTTACATATCAAACACAGTAACATACTCATACCACTTTTACACATCAAACACAGTAACACACTCATACCACTTTTACGCATCAAACACAGTAACACACTCATACCACTTTTACACATCAAACACAGTAACACACTCATACCACATCTAACACAGTAACTCACACACTCATACCACATCAAACACAGTAACACACCAATACCTATCTTACATTTCAAAAACAGTAACACACTCATACCTCTCTTACACATCTAACACAGTAACTCACACACTCATACCACATCAAACACAGTAACACACCCATACCTCTCTTACATTTCAAAAACAGTAACACACTCATACCTCTCTTACACATCTAACACAGTAACTCACACACTCATACCACATCAAACACAGTAACACACCCATACCACTCTTACACATAAAACACAGTAACACACTCATACCTCTCTTACATTTCAAACACAGTAACACACTCATACCACTCTTACACATCAAACACAGTAACACACTCATACCACTCTTACACATCAAACACAGTAACACACTCATACCTCTCTTACACATCAAACACAGTAACACACTCATACCTCTCTTACACATCAAACACAGTAACACACACACTCATACCACTCTTACACATCAAACACAGTAACACACACACTCATACCTCTCTTACACATAAAACACAGTAACACACTCATACCTCTCTTACACATCAAACACAGTAACACACACACTCATACCAGTCTTACACATCAAACACAGTAACACACACACTCATACCACTCTTACACATCAAACACAGTAACACACTCATACCTCTCTTACACATCAAACACAGTAACACACTCATACTTCTCTTACATTTCAAACACAGTAACACACTCATACCTCTCTTACACATCAAACACAGTAACACACTCATACCACTCTTACACATCAAACACAGTAACACACTCATACCTCTCTTACACTTCAAACACAGTAACACACTCATACCTCTCTTACATTTCAAACACAGTAACACACTCATACCACTCTTACACATCAAACACAGTAACACACTCATACCTCTCTTACACATCAAACACAGTAACACACTCATACCACTCTTACACATCAAACACAGTAACACACTCATACCACTCTTACACATCAAACACAGTAACATACTCATACCACTTTTACACATCAAACACAGTAACACACTCATACCACTTTTACACATCAAACACAGTAACATACTCATACCACTTTTACACATCAAACACAGTAACACACTCATACCACTTTTACGCATCAAACACAGTAACACACTCATACCACTTTTACACATCAAACACAGTAACACACTCATACCACATCTAACACAGTAACTCACACACTCATACCACATCAAACACAGGAACACACTCATACCTCTCTTACATTTCAAAAACAGTAACACACTCATACCTATCTTACACATCAAACACAGTAACACACACACTCATACCACTCTTACACATCAAACACAGTAACACACTCATACCTCTCTTACACATAAAACACAGTAACACACTCAAACTTCTCTTACATTTCAAACACAGTAACACACTCATACCTCTCTTACATTTCAAACACAGTAACACACTCATACCACTCTTACACATCAAACACAGTAACACACTCATACCACTCTTACACATCAAACACAGTAACACACTCATACCTCTCTTACACATCAAACACAGTAACACACTCATACCACTCTTACACATCAAACACAGTAACACACTCATACCACTTTTACACATCAAACACAGTAACACACTCATACCACATCTAACACAGTAACTCACACACTCATACCACATCAAACACAGTAACACACTCATACCTCTCTTACATTTCAAAAACAGTAACACACTCATACCTATCTTACACATCAAACACAGTAACACACACACTCATACCACTCTTACACATCAAACACAGTAACACACTCATACCTCTCTTACACATAAAACACAGTAACACACTCAAACTTCTCTTACATTTCAAACACAGTAACACACTCATACCTCTCTTACATTTCAAACACAGTAACACACTCATACCACTCTTACACATCAAACACAGTATCACACTCATACCACTCTTACACATCAAACACAGTAACACACTCATACCACTCTTACACATCAAAAACAGTAACACACTCATACCACTCTTACACTTCAAACACAGTAACACACTCATACCTCTCTTACATTTCAAACACAGTAACACACTCATACCACTCTTACACATCAAACACAGTAACACACTCATACCACTCTTACACATCAAACACAGTAACACACTCATACCTCTCTTACACATCAAACACAGTAACACACTCATACCACTCTTACACATCAAACACAGTAACACACTCATACCACTCTTACACATCAAACACAGTAACACACTCATACCTCTCTTACACATCAAACACAGTAACACACTCATACCACTCTTACACATCAAACACAGTAACACACTCATACCTCTCTTACACATCAAACACAGTAACACACTCATACCTCTCTTACACATCAAACACAGTAACACACTCATACCACTCTTACACATCAAACACAGTAACACACTCATACCTCTCTTACACATCAAACACAGTAACACACTCATACCACTCTTACACATCAAACACAGTAACACACTCATACCTCTCTTACACATCAAACACAGTAACACACTCATACCACTCTTACACATCAAACACAGTAACACACTCATACCTCTCTTACACATCAAACACAGTAACACACTCATACCACTCTTACACATCAAACACAGTAACACACTCATACCACTTTTACACATCAAACACAGTAACATACTCATGCCACTTTTACACATCAAACACAGTAACACACTCATACCACTTTTACGCATCAAACACAGTAACACACTCATACCACTTTTACACATCAAACACAGTAACACACTCATACCACATCTAACACAGTAACTCACACACTCATACCACATCAAACACAGTAACACACTCATACCTCTCTTACATTTCAAAAACGGTAACACACTCATACCTCTCTTACACATCTAACACAGTAACACACTCATACCTATCTTACACATCAAACACAGTAACACACACACTCATACCACTCTTACACATCAAACACAGTAACACACTCATACCTCTCTTACACATAAAACACAGTAACACACTCAAACTTCTCTTACATTTCAAACACAGTAACACACTCATACCTCTCTTACATTTCAAACACAGTAACACACTCATACCACTCTTACACATCAAACACAGTAACACACTCATACCTCTCTTACACATAAAACACAGTAACACACTCATACCTCTCTTACACATCAAACACAGTATCACACTCATACCTCTCTTACATTTCAAACACAGTAACACACTCATACCTCTCTTACACATCAAACACAGTAACACACTCATACCACTCTTACACATCAAACACAGTAACACACACACTCACACCACTCTTACACATCAAACACAGTAACACACTCATACCTCTCTTACACATCAAACACAGTAACACACTCATACCTCTCTTACATTTCAAACACAGTAACACACTCATACCTCTCTTACACATCAAACACAGTAACACACTCATACCACTCTTACACATCAAACACAGTAACACACTCATACCTCTCTTACACATCAAACACAGTAACACACTCATACCACTCTTACACATCAAACACAGTAACACACACACTCATACCTCTCTTACACATCAAACACAGTAACACACTCATACCACTCTTACACATCAAACACAGTAACACACTCATACCTCTCTTACACATCAAACACAGTAACACACTCATACCACTCTTACACATCAAACACAGTAACACACTCATACCTCTCTTACACATCAAACACAGTAACACACTCATACCTCTCTTACATTTCAAACACAGTAACACACTCATACCTCTCTTACACATCAAACACAGTAACACACTCATACCACTCTTACACATCAAACACAGTAACACACTCATACCTCTCTTACACATCAAACACAGTAACACACTCATACCTCTCTTACACATCAAACACAGTAACACACTCATACCTCTCTTACACATCAAACACAGTAACACACTCATACCACTTTTACACATCAAACACAGTAACACACTCATACCACTTTTACACGTCAAACACAGTAACACACTCATACCACTTTTACACGTCACACACAGTAAAACACTCATACCTCTCATCATCACTTTCGTCACTAGACTCCACCTCCTCCAGGGCGGCTTGCAGATCAACGATACGATGGATGGATGTCTCCAGATCAGCTTGTAATGTCTGTCTGACCGCACTCAGCTCTGTCACTTGCATCTCCTGAGAACAGAGAGAGAGAGATAGAAAGTGAGGGGGAGAGGGGGGAAAGAGGGAAAGAGGGAAAGAGAGAAGACGAGACGTGTCCATAGGAGAGGTGACAGAGAGTGGAGAGGCCGCACAGAGGAACTCCAAAGTCGTGTGCGCCACAGGCCAACGGTACGTTTATCCATGTTATTCAATACAGGCCAACGGTACGTTTATCCATGTTATTCAATACAGGCCAACGGTACGTTTATCCATGTTGTTCAATACAGGCCAACGGTACGTTTATCCATGTTATTCAATACAGGCCAACGGTACGTTTATCCATGTTATTCAATACAGGCCAACGGTACGTTTATCCATGTTATTCAATACAGGCCAACGGTACGTTTATCCATGTTATTCAATACAGGCCAACGGTACGTTTATCCATGTTATTCAATACAGGCCAACGGTACGTTTATCCATGCTATTCAATACAGGCCAACGGTACGTTTATCCATGTTATTCAATACAGGCCAACGGTACGTTTATCCATGTTATTCAATACAGGCCAACGGTACGTTTATCCATGTTATTCAATACAGGCCAACGGTACGTTTATCCATGTTATTCAATACAGGCCAACGGTACGTTTATCCATGCTATTCAATACAGGCCAACGGTACGTTTATCCATGTTATTCAATACAGGCCAACGGTACGTTTATCCATGTTATTCAATACAGGCCAACGGTACGTTTATCCATGTTATTCAATACAGGCCAACGGTACGTTTATCCATGTTATTCAATACAGGCCAACGGTACGTTTATCCATGTTATTCAATACAGGCCAACGGTACGTTTATCCATGTTATTCAATACAGGCCAACGGTACGTTTATCCATGTTATTCAATACAGGCCAACGGTACGTTTATCCATGTTATTCAATACAGGCCAACGGTACGTTTATCCATGCTATTCAATACAGGCCAACGGTACGTTTATCCATGTTATTCAATACAGGCCAACGGTACGTTTATCCATGTTATTCAATACAGGCCAACGGTACGTTTATCCATGTTATTCAATACAGGCCAACGGTACGTTTATCCATGTTATTCAATACAGGCCAACGGTACGTTTATCCATGCTATTCAATACAGGCCAACGGTACGTTTATCCATGTTATTCAATACAGGCCAACGGTACGTTTATCCATGTTATTCAATACAGGCCAACGGTACGTTTATCCATGTTATTCAATACAGGCCAACGGTACGTTTATCCATGTTATTCAATACAGGCCAACGGTACGTTTATCCATGCTATTCAATACAGGCCAGAATGGATGAAGTCTTATAATCATGCCCAGTCTATTCCTCATTGCATCATCCATCATATATTGTGGCACTAACCAACACACACACACACCAACACACACACACACGTGGGTCCTTGGTCTTCCTGTAGAGTGTGTGTGTGTGTGTGTGTGTGTGTTATCTCGAGGAGCATTCTTCCATATTCATACAGAGACAGAAAGAAGAGAGTGATGTATCTATTAATCTTCCACTTTCCCTGTAATCTCGCTCTCTCGCTCACACACACGCACAGAACACACCAAAGACATTGTTGCACACACACTAGCTCACTCACTCAAATGTATGACATACACACTAGTTCTCATATGGCATGAAGACACACAAA
Source organism: Salvelinus alpinus (assembly GCF_045679555.1). Lineage (NCBI taxonomy): Eukaryota > Metazoa > Chordata > Actinopteri > Salmoniformes > Salmonidae > Salvelinus > Salvelinus alpinus. The sequence continues at coordinate 30,007,663 of NC_092103.1, read as the reverse complement.
CACACGCCCTCATTGGCTCTCCAGGTTATTGACTGTGGAGGGGTGGTTAGTGGTTGTCATAGAGACATGTGGAATGGGATGGGGTGTACGTGTGTATCCATAACCTTGAGAAGACAATGAGGATTAATCACAGCCAGCCAGACAGTGGCAAAGCTAGAGAGAGAATGCAGGGGAGACAGTGGGTATCTCACTGAGAGCTGTGCCTGTCTGCGCTGTTGGTCGTTAGGTCGTTAAAGGGCATCTATCCATGTGTGTTTGTGTGTGTGTAGGCTATATATATATATGTCTGTGTGGATACACTGATTGTACAGAACATTAGGAACTCTTTCCGTGACATAGACTGATCAGGTGACCAGGTGACCAGGTGAATCCAGGTAAAAGCTATGATCCCGTATTGATGTCACCTGTTAAATCCACTTCAATCAGTGTAGAAGTGTGTAGGTGTGCCATTCAGAGGGTGAATGGGCAAGACAAAAGATGTAAGTGCCTTTGAACGGGGTATGGTAGTAGGTGGTAGGACACCCCGGTTTGAATGTGTCAGGAACTGCAACATTGCTGCGCTTTTCACGCTTCCAGTGTGTATCAAGAATGGCCAACTACCCAAAGGACATCCAGACAACTTGACACAACTGTGGGAAGCATTGGAGTCAACATGGGCCAGCATCCCTGTGGAACGCTTACAACACCTAGTAGAGTTCATGCCCCAACAAATTGAGGCTGTTCTGAGGACAAAAGGAGGAGATATTCCTAATATTTGATATACTCAGTGTATGTATGTACAGTGCCTTCGGAAATTATTTACACCTCTTGACCTTTCCACATTTTGTTACATTACGTTACAGCCATAATGACAAGGCGAAAACAGGTTTAGGATTTTTTGCAAATGTATTAAAAATAAAAAACAGAAGTACCTTATTTACGTAAGTATTCAGACCTTTTGCTACGAGACTCGAAATAGAGCTTCTGTGTATCCTGTTTCCATTGATCATCCTTGAGATGTTTCTACAACTTGATTGGAGTCCACCTGTGGTAAATTCAATTGATTGGACATGATTTGGAAAGGCACACACCTGTCTGTATAACATCCCACAGTTGACAGAGCATGTCAGAACAAAAACCAAGCAATGAGGTCGAAGGAATTGTCCGTAGAGCTTCGAGACAGGTGTGAACAAGATTCTCTGGTCTGATGAAACCAAGATTAAACTCTTTGGCCTGAATGCCAAACGTCACATCTGGAGGAAATCTGGCACCATCCCTACGGTGAAGCATGGTGGTGGCAGCATCATGCTGTGGGGTTGTTTTTCAGCAGCAGAGACTGGGAGACAAATCAGGATTGAGGGAAAGATGAACCGAGCAAAGTACAGAGAGATCCTTGATGAAAACCTGCTCCAGAGCGCTCAGGACCTCAGACTAGGGCGAAGGTTCACCTTCAAACAGGACAACAACCCTAAGCACACAGCCAAGACAACGCAGGAGTGGCTTCAGGACAAGTCTCTAAATATCCTTGAGTGGCCCAGCCAGAGCCCGGACTTGAACCCGCTCGAACATCTCTGGAGAGACCTGGAAATAGCTGTGCAGCAATGCTCCCCATCCAACCTGACAGAGCTTGAGAGGATCTGCAGAGAAGAATGGGAGAAACTCCCAAAATACAGGTGTGCCAAGCTTGTAGCGTCATACCCAAGAAGACTCTAGGCTGCAATTGCTGCCAAAGGTGCTTCAACAAAGTACTGAGTAAAGGGTCTGAATACTTTAGTAAATGTGATATCTCAGTTTTTAATTTATTTTCTCCCCAAAAACAATTTTTGCTTGTCATTATTGGGTATTGTGTGTAGATTGAGGGGAAAAAAACAATTGAATCCATTTTAGAATAAGGCTGTAACCTAACAAAACGTGGAAAAAGGGGTCTGAATACTTTCCGAAGGCACTGTATATAGTGTGTATGAATGTGTATGTTACCAGCTCCATGCATCTGCGGCTGCTGTCCTGTTCTCTCTGAGACAGGTCTTCAACCTCGTGTCTCATGTCGTGGAGGCGTTGCTGGAAGTACTGACTGTTCTCTCTCTCTCTGACCTCTGTCTGGGCACTCTGCTCCAGCTCCTCTCCCAGACGCACCACACTATCCCTCAGACGCAGCACCAACACCTACAGAGAGACAGAAGATATTTTTGTAAGACATTATTTAAACGTTATCTACTATTTCTAAATTTCAGCTTTGGCAATATGTACATCATGCCGATATTGCACCATTACATTTAATTGAATTGAGATAAAGAAAGAGATATGAGAGAGACAGAAAGAGTGTGTAAAGATATGTCAACTAGATTGCTTACTGTCCATTTTAACATCCTCACCTCAAACCTCTTGACCTGTCCTCTCTGGAACTCCAGCTTGTTCTCCAGGTCACACACCCTAGCCTCTTGCATACTGACGATACTACGCCCCACGGTGGACGACTCTAGGAACTGCACCCTGGCCATACTGGTTGCGAGCTGGGGGGAGAAGAGGCAGAGAAAGGAGGAGGAGAGGAGGGGCGGAAGGACAAGAGGAATGTCAGAGTAGGTTATTCAGAGTCTTGTATCCACATTAACAGCATGTGTAGTTCACCATCCCCCCACATTACTCAGCTGTCAGTCCTTACCTCTTCCTGGAGTGTGTGTCGCTGTTTCTTGACCTCCTCCAGTTCAGCCTGTAACTCTCTGATCTGAGAAATATCACTGGAGGACTGAGATAGAGAAAGGTAAAGTTTTAATGATCTTTAATTTGAAAACCATAACTGTCAGAGTCTTTGTACATGGTTTGGAAACCACCATGAGGCAGAGATACACACCTGTGCAATGAGGGCTTTGTGTTTCTTCATGAGTTCATTAAGGTCCTCCTGGTCCTCCTCTAGTCTCTTCAACAGATCTGACTTGTCATGTTGCAGCTGAGCTACCTGCTCATCCACCTACACATAAACACACACACCTTTAATCTACTATCTCCACTAGACTGTTGTGCTCACAGTAGGATTGTAACACTTTGATGTTAAAGTTCCCGAACACCACTGATAATGATATAGTAACAGTTTGTAGTAAGAGTCTAGTATGAGGCCTCTATCTATCTCACCAGACTCTTGTGTTTGCAGATGTTCTCTAGTTCTATCTGAGCATTCTCCAGTTCCATGGACAGAGTCTTCTGAACACTCTCCACCTCCGCTCTCCTTGCCTCACTCTCCTCCAACTAACAGAGAAAGAGATGGAGAGAGACAGAGAGAGCAATAGAGGGAGAGAGGGGGGGGGATACGTTTTAATTGTTAGTTTAAACATGCCTTGATCCACATTCATAGCATCATAGTATGTGTGTGTTTGCATGTGTAGGTGTGTGTGTGTGTACCTGGCAGTGCAGACGCTCTATGTGTTCCTTGCTGCCGGGAGCCTGGCTGTGTCCAGGGTTGTCTATGGTAGACAGTAGTAGCTGAGCATCAACCAGCAGGGCATGGGTTCTCTTCAGATCTCTCCTCAGTCTCTTCTCCACATCAAAGTCCCTGTGGCCCACCTTGCAGAGGGAGGAAGAGAGTTTAATGTTTAGTAATATGTTAAATTGTTTAAACCACACACACAGACACACACACATACACACACAAGCACCCCTAAATTACAATAAAACAACCTCAAGCCTGTCTATATCATGTAGTGGAGGAACTCTGGGGCATTGAGTAAACAAACGTTTGTTGATTAAGTTTGTGACATGAGGATAAAAAAATTGAAATGGTTTGAAACAAACATTTTAAGGATTTTCATGCAGTTCCACATGTGTACTTAGCGGAATAAAAGGGAATATATGTAAATTGACCCATAACTCTATCAACATGTTTACAACAACCAGAGGCTGCTGCTAAGGGGAGGACGGCTCATAATAATGGCTGGAACAGCGCGAATGGAATGGCATCAAACACCTGGAAACCATGGAAACCATGTATTTGAAAAAAAAGTAGGCCATTACAACTTTAAGAAGAATAAAAATGTAGGCCTTGCCAATGCATTGATATTCAAATTATGATTACATTCTAAAATATGTGAGAATAATGTGGACATTGCCTTACTAAATAGATTGGATGCATGCATGGCTATTTTTTGTCACATAATAAACCCATGAATAACGGTACCATTACACTGTTTGAATCTCACCATCGCTGTTTTTGTAATGAGAAAGTGACCTAAAACCAGGTTCCTTTTTAATTGGAAGGATTTATATGGAAAACCAAGGTGAAGCCAACATTAGATGTTGTCGTTCTCATAATAACCGCATGTGGTTTTACAAAGAAAACTGAGTAGCTCAACACCCTTCAGTTGAAGCAGCAGGAAACAAACGAAAGTGGCCACATCTCTCACAAAAACAGATCAAAATTAAATCACGAATAATTGTACATTTGCTACAATAATTACAAGGACTTTTCAACCCAAAATTTAGGAAATGTCTGATTTTCAATGTAGGCCTATTCCAGTACTACTTGAAGTTCTGAGTTCAAGTAGATAATATGTCAAGCCCCTTGTATTATTTAAAATTGCAGGTGTAACATGGAAAACAAAATGTATTTGTCATGTTATTTAATTACCAGATCAATTTGTTGTCATTAAATCCAGAATAAATCATTTGAGCCCCACCTGTTTAGCTAAAAAAAATAAGTAAATTAAAATAAATTAATGTGTTGCCTGTTTTGCATGTTATTTTGGCATTAATACGTGTCACATATCAGTCTGCAAACAATGTAAAAAAAAGTATTGAGTTAATAAAGCCACATACAAGCATGCGGCAGCTCCAAAACGCAGGTGTTTCAGCCTACTGTAGCTCAGTGCTTTCTGTGGTGGTGGGGCAGCCAGCGGAAATTACGGAGCGTAGGGGTTGGTAATGTTCTCTAGTTGCGCCGTGATTGGCTCAGTGTTCCGTCACTCTGGGGACACTACATCAACTCAAAATCTACGGGGAGAGCTCGAAAATTCAAGCCCCTTGGGTGCTGCCATTGAGTTACATTGGAAGTGCCCATCCAAGAAGGCTCAAGGTCATTGGCCACAAATAAAATGACATCAAATCACGTTATATCTACCATAGCTTTGATTGGACTGATCATGTCAACATCATACTTTCAAAATCTTAGCTAGCAAGCTAGACAAGCAGTCATCATCATGAATCACGTCGACAATCTACTGGAAAATCCTTTTTAATCCTTGTCATATCAAGAGAAATGATAGATAAAAGGTATCGGTGCTCATCGCCCATTGGACATAAACATTACACAACATCAGAAATCGCAAATTCAACAATGAGTGGTTTGGAAGGAATCAGTGGCTAACTGCAAGCATTGCAAAGCAATCACTAGCCTGCTATTCAGTGGAGTGGGTGTGTGGTCCAAGTCTGGGTTTAAGGGTCTATTTTCCAAGCTTAAAAGGATAAACATTTAACACCATGGGCCAGAAAAGATGGAATACATTGGCCATGCTGTCAATCCAGCATGACTTCTGCCGCATTCAAAACAACTGCAAACGTGGAACTGGGAAATCTCAGACTTCACTGAGTTCAAGACAACTGGGAACTCGGAAAAAAACTAGGTCCTACTGGGAAAATACGTTTTGAACGGTCATCAAACTCGGAATCCCAAGTCGGGAACTCTGGCCTCCTTCTAAAGCGCCAATCTGAAGACCACTGACGTCATGATTCAACCTTGTTTTTTTCCAAGTTCACTGTTGTCTTGAAAGCTGTCAAAAAAAAGCTGTTACATTTTTTTTTATGACAAATTGTTCCCACAATTGTGAGTCCAAAAATGTATTGTATGCTGTTGCATAAATTTTGTAATATGACAGGGAGATATGTATACTGTAGCTAAGATAGTAATACTAAGTTAATGTTGTGTAGTAAGCTGTTAGTAGCCCATGTGTCTCACCTTAATAATTTGGTCCCTTTCTCCCTCATAACTTAGCCTACTGTTCTGATTTAGTGGTGCACATGTAGCCTATAGCCTGTTTTAGAGAAATGTCATCATTGAATATTGTAAGAGCTTTCATTGTCTGCTTATATGCCCCCTTTATTTATCCTATGGTTCTGACTTGGTGTACAGGGAGAATACCGTAAGAACGGCCCATGTTCTGAATTCTGTACATTTCAAAAGTGCTGAACAAATAGTTATATTGACTACGTCCGTCATAGCTCGCTCATTAATGTCTTAATCGAAATTACAGATTGCATCTTATCCGCTTGTCGTCCCCTTATGCCATAGTTTGTGTATCTCAACTGTCAGTAGAAACCACATTTGTTTAAGCAAGTCAGCCATATCAGCTATGTTTTTTAAAAGGCAGTAAATGAGGCTGAAATAACTGTTTCACTGACAAGGCTCCGCTGATATCCAGGTGTAGCGGTGGTAGGGATTCACTCCATGGTGCTGAACAGAAAGCTCTGCTGTTGGGACTGCTTTATACAGGCCCTAACAATTTATAGGCACCGTTTGAAACCGTTATAGTGCAATTCATGTATTGTTTAGTGTTGTGTTGTGGCTTTGCTGGCATGCATATACACATCTATTTTTTTGTTTGCCCCACCAAAATGTACATGCTAAAATTGCCACTGCCAACAAGTATCATTCTTAATTATTTTAGGTATCAAGGTAAGGTGACTCTTTCGGTGTGAAGCATTCGATTTCACAATCCATTTATTATTTAGGATTAGTGTGCCCATGAAAACTGTTTTCACCCCTAACATAAGACCCTAACATAAGAGCCTAACACAAGAGCCTAACACCTAAGAGCCTAACACAAGAGCCTAACACAAGAGCCTAACATAAGAGCCGAACATAAGAGCCTAACATAAGAGCCTAACATAAGAGCCTAACATAAGAGCCTAACATAAGAGCCTAACATAAGAGCCTAACATAAGACACCAACTGTTATGTAGTTACACTGCATTTCTGGGATCACTATACAAATAAACTGTCTGACAGCTAGATCCAGGATTCTTACAGAGTTCAAGTTCAATATCTAATTTAACTGATTAATGCTTAATATATGATTTAATGACAACTTACACTGTCATAAATGCAAGGACAGAAAAGTCATGTTTTATGTCACACGATTTTGGACAAATCTGTCAAGACACCAACTATGATAAAGGATTTAAATCAACTAGTGAATTGTATTGAATAAAGCTGTGATCCCCCTTATATCTTAATGTAATGACATGAACAAAAATGGCAAATTATTATCAATGACTTATCAACAGCTGAAACAAGTTGTCCAGTGTAGAAAATCCTCACTAGTACGCTAGTTTATGGAAACACCCACTTATGGATTGCTGTGAGTGAGTTAGTGGGGCTGATGCATTGAACATGGGGAGACAGAAACAGACTCTACATCTCCCTGCAGTGACAGAGTGATGAGGTGTTGTGGAAGCTTTAGGCTGGCTGCTATATTGGGTTTCTTTGTATTGCCTGTTGGTGGAAGTGACATGCTGAATTCATCTCCCTGAGAGCATTACACTGGAAAAATCTATACTGCCCCACTGCCTGGATTAGAAAACACACACACACGCACACACGCACACACACACACAGGCACGCACAGGCACGCACAAACACACTCGCGGCCGAGAGGCACGTCAATAGAAAAACCAGCCTGATTCGACAGCACTTTGAGATTGACTTTGTGCAACAGTGAGTGTGTGTGTCTCTCTGTGTCTCTCTCTTTGTGTGTGTGTGTGTGTGTGTGTGTGTGTGTGTGTGTGTGTGTGTGTGTGTGTGTGTGTGTGTGTGTGTGTGTGTGTGTGTGTGTGTGTGTGTGTGTGTGTGTGTGTGTGTGTGTGTGTGTGTGTGTGTGTATGTCCTGTGTTTGCGTGTTTGTGTGTGTGCGTACATGTGTGTGTGTGTCTACGTGCGTGTGCTCTGTGTGTATGTATGTGTGTGTGTATGTACTGTGTTTGCGTGTTTGTGTGTGTGCGTACATGTGTGTGTGTATTATGTACCATGTTTGTGTGCGTGCATCTGTGCATGTGTCTGTGTGTACCTGGTCACAAAGTGTAGCTATGAGTCCCTCCAGGTCGTGTTTCTCATGAACAACCATCTGTTTCTCTTCATACTCTTGTTCAAGCTGCATCTCTAGCTGACGCAGCTGCAAGGAAATAAAAACAAACCTATTACAATTACAGGAAATAAGCAAAGGAACCAGGTGTTTTAGAGAACATAGTGGAACTGTGCTCAACAGTTAAACGAAGGAACCAGGTGTTTTAGAGAACATAGTGGAAAGATGTTCAACAGTTAAACAAAGGAACCAGGTGTTTTAGAGGACATAGTGGAACCATGCTCAACAGTTAAACGAAGGAACCAGGTGTTTTAGAGAACATCGTGGAACCATGCTCAACAGTTAAACAAAGGAACCAGGTGTTTAGAGGACATAGTGGAACCATGCTCAACAGTTAAACGAAGGAACCAGATGTTTTACAGGACATAGTGGAACCATGTTCAACAGTTAAACAAAGGAACCACGTGTTTTACAGGACATAGTGGAACCATGCTCAACAGTTAAACAAAGGAACCAGGTGTTTAGAGGACATAGTGGAACCATGCTCAACAGTTAAACAAAGGAACCAGGTGTTTAGAGGACATAGTGGAACCATGCTCAACAGTTAAACAAAGGAACCAGGTGTGTTACAGGAAATAGTGGAACCATGCTCAACAGTTAAACAAAGGAACCAGGTGTTTAGAGGACATAGTGGAACCATGCTCAACAGTTAAACAAAGGAATCAGGTGTTTAGAGGACATAGTGGAACCATACTCAACAGTTAAACAAAGGAACCAGGTGTTTAAAGGACATAGTGGAACCATGCTCAACAGTTAAACAAAGGAACCAGGTGTTTAGAGGACATAGTGGAACCATGCTCAACAGTTAAACAAAGGAACCAGGTGTTTAGAGGACATAGTGGAACCATGCTCAACAGTTAAACAAAGGAACCAGGTGTTTAGAGGACATAGTGGAACCATGCTCAACAGTTAAACAAATTAATCAGGTGTTTTACAGGACATAGTGGAACCATGCTCAACAGTTAAACAAAGGAACCAGGTGTTTAGAGGACATAGTGGAACCATGCTCAACAGTTAAACAAAAAAAACAGGTGTTTTAGAGGACATAGTGGAACCATGCTCAACAGTTAAACAAAGGAACCAGGTGTTTTACAGGACATAGTGGAACCATGCTCAACAGTTAAACAAAGGAACCATGTGTTTTAGAGGACATAGTGGAACCATGCTCAACAGTTAAACAAAGGAACCAGGTGTTTTACAGGACATAGTGGAACCATGCTCAACAGTTAAACAAATGAATCAGGTGTTTTACAGGACATAGTGGAACCATACTCAACAGTTAAATGAAGGAACCAGGTGTTTAGAGGACATAGTGGAACCATGCTCAACAGTTAAACAAAGGAACCAGGTGTTTAGAGGACATAGTGGAACCAGGTGTTTAGAGGACATAGTGGAACCATGCTCAACAGTTAAACAAAGGAACCAGGTGTGTTACAGGACATAGTGGAACCATGCTCAACAGTTAAACAAAGGAACCAGGTGTTTTACAGGACATAGTGGAACCATGCTCAACAGTTAAACAAAGGAACCAGGTGTTTTACAGGACATAGTGGAACCATGCTCAACAGTTAAACAAATGAATCAGGTGTTTTACAGGACATAGTGGAACCATACTCAACAGTTAAATGAAGGAACCAGGTGTTTAGAGGACATAGTGGAACCATACTCAACAGTTAAATGAAGGAACCAGGTGTTTAGAGGACATAGTGGAACTGTGCTCAACAGTTAAACAAAGGAACCAGGTGTTTTATATATTTACATTTACATTTAAGTCATTTAGCAGACGCTCTTATCCAGAGCGACTTACAAATTGGAAAGTTCATACATATTCATCCTGGTCCCCCCGTGGGGAATGAACCCACAACCCTGGCGTTGCAAGCGCCATGCTCTACCAACTGAGCCACACGGGACCACGTGTGCTTGATGTAGATGATTGATCTCCTCATACTAACCCTGGCTGTCGTAAAACAACTATATAGTGGTGTCACTGGCAAGAGACTGGTCATAATCAGGGCAGTACAGTACTTAAGTAAAAATACTTTAATGTACTACTTAAGTAGTTTTTGGGGGTATATTGTACTCAGGTATGACAATTGGGTACTTTTTCCACCACCGTTCATAATAAGTTGACAGTCAGTAACTGTTCTAACCTAAGCAGTGGTCCCATTCTGTGGTCAGTAGCGGTCACCTACCCGTCTCTGGGAGGACTTGTGTACGTCCTCTAACTCCTCCTCTTTATCCTCCAGCTCTTTAAGATGAATCTGTTTCATTCTCTCCATCTCCATCTCAAAACGCAGGTGCACCTAGAGGAAGAGAGGTGGGAGAAGAGAGGTGGAGAAAGAGGAAGAGAGTTGGAGAAAGAGGAAGAAAGGTGGAGAAGTAGGAAGATAGGTGGAGAAATAGAAAGAGAGATGTAGAAATAGGAAGAGAGGGAGGAAGAGGAATGGAGGTGGAGAAAGAGGAAGAGAGGTGGAGAAAGAGGAAGAGAAGGGGAAGAGGAAGAGAGGTGGAGAAAGAGGAAGAGAGGTGGAGAAAGAGGAAGAGAGGTGGAGAAAGAGGAAGAGAGGGGGAAGAGGAAGAGAGGTGGAGAAAGAGGAAGAGAGGTGGAGAAAGAGGAGGAAAGGTGGAGAAGTAGGAAGATAGGTGGAGAAATAGAAAGAGAGGTGGAGAAAGAGGAAGAGAGGGGGAGAAAGAGGAAGAGAGGTGGAGAAATAGGAAGAGAGGGAGGAAGAGGAATGGAGGTGGAGAAAGAGGAAGAGAGGTGGAGAAATAGGAAGAGAGGGGGGAAGAGGAATGAAGGTGGAGAAAGAGGAAGAGAGGGGGAAGAGGAAGAGAGGTGAAGAAAGAGGAAGAGGTGGAGGAAGAGGAAGAGAGGTGGAGAAAGAGGAAGAGAGGTGGAGAAAGAGGAAGAGGAAGATAGGTGGAGAAAGAGGAAGAGAGGTGGAGAAAGAGGAAGAGAGGTGAAGAAAGAGGAAGAGAGGTGAAGAAAGAGGAAGAGTGGTGAAGAAAGAGGAAGAGAGGTGAAGAAAGAGGAAGAGAGGTGGAGAAAGTGGAAGAGAGGGGGGAAGAGGAAGAGAAGTGGAGAAATAGGAAGAGAGGTGGAGAAAGAGGAAGAGAGGTGGAGAAAGAGGAAGAGGGGTGGAGAAATAGGAAGAGGGGTGGAGAAATAGGAAGAGAGGAGGGGTGGAGAAATAGGAAGAGAGGTGGAGAAAGAGGAAGAGAGATGGAGAAAGAGGAAGATAGGTGGAGAAAGAGGAAGAGGTGGAGAAAGAGGAAGAGAGGTGGAGAAAGAGGAAGAGGTGGAGAAAGAGGAAGAGAGGTTAGAGTAAGAGGCAGAGAGATGTCTGTGTCCGTGTGTGTTGTGTGCATACATACCTGCTGCTGTGTAAATACAGTATCACTCAATTATGTCAGTAGTGAGAGTTACAGTTTCTTGTAATCCATATGTATGAGTGTTTGTGTGTGTGTGTGTGTGTGTGTGTGTGTGTGTGTGTGTGTGTGTGTGTGTGTGTGTGTGTGTGTGTGTGTGTGTGTGTGTGTGTGTGTGTGTGTGTGTGTGTGTGTGTGTGTGTGTGTGTGTGTGTGTGTGCGCGTGTGTGTGGGTGTTTGCGTTCATGGCATGCATACCTGCTGCGCCTGCTGCATGTTGGCGGTAAGCTTGGTAATCTCCTCTCCTCTCTCATTGGTCTGGGTCTCTAGGAGGCGGAGCTGCTTCTTGAGGTCCGGCAGTGAATCAGAGGCCAGGTCAAAGGGCACGCTGAGGTCACGGATCTGGGCACACAGCTCCTCCTTCTGCTGCTGCACACGAACCACTTCTGCCAGGCTCTCCTACAAACACACACACACACACACACACACACACACACACACACACACACACACACACACACACACACACACACACACACACACACACACACACACACACACACACACACACACACACACACACACACACACACACACACAAAGGATGTATCTTTTCACCAAATGTTTGTTGTTTAAGGTTGTGAAACCACCTCTAAATGTGTATTTAGTGTACCTGTAGAGTGCGTTTCAGAGTGTATATCTCTGCCCCCAGTGCAGTGCTCTCGTGAATGGCTTTGTCCTTCAGTTCTCTCTCTTTGTCTGCCTCTTCTAGGGCCTGGGTCAACTCACTGTCAAACCTGGAAAAACACATACATTGGAACGCATACAAACTCATTATATGAATCCCTACATACCCTTGTTTGAATGAAGTTTCTTACACATACACACACCAATACAAACCTACCTCCTCTGTTTGCGGTCCAGCTCGTGAGCGCGGCCCTGTAGGCTGTCGGTGAGAACGCGGGCGTCCTGGAGGTCAGAGGTGACACGACGAACCTGACGTTTCAACTCTGTGGCGCTCCTCTTAGACTGCTCCAGCTGGGCCTGTAGGGAGCCCACCTACCACAGGGGGGAGACAGAGAGTCAGCAAGAGACTGGACAACCCTGGACTGTGTGTGAGCTAGTAGAGAGAGAGAGAGAGAGAGAGAGAGAGAGAGAGAGAGAGAGAGAGAGAGAGAGAGAGAGAGAGAGAGAGAGAGAGAGAGAGAGAGAGAGAGAGAGAGAGAGAGAGAGAGAGAGAGAGAGAGAGAGAGAGAGAGAGAGAGAGAGAGAGAGAGAGAGAGAGAGAGAGAGAGAGAGAGAGAGAGAGAGAGAGAGAGAGAGAGAGAGAGAGAGAGAGAGAGAGAGAGAGAGAGAGAGAGTGTGTGTGTGTGTGTGTGTGTGTGTGTGTGTTATATACCTTGGTGTCCAGCTCTAGGTGTGTCTGTCTCTCTGCCTCCAGTCTCTCCTCTGTGTGTTTGAGTCGTCTCCTGACATACTCTACCTCAGTCTGGCAGCACTCTAGCTGTAGTGCCATCTCACTCTCTGTAGGGGGGGGGGGGGGGGGGGGGGGCAGTGTTTATGTGTGTGTGTAGAGAAAATTCATGAAGAATTCCAATTACATCAGACCACACCCCATCCTCCCAGATTCCCCACACCTGTTCCCTCCTAAAACGCTAATCCAAACCCCTTAACCCCCCCCCCATGTGTTGCCTGTTCTGTGTGAATAAATGTCAAAACTGTAATTCTGGCATTTATTCTGCATTTTCCCTGATGCCTCATGGTGGCAGTATAACCCAGATCAACAGTTAGTAACATCCAGTGCAGTCAAACCTTCAATTCAGTGAGAGTGAGTTTCACCTATTGTTCAATCCAAATGACAGGCAGTTACCTATAGTAGTTCCCCAGCTTGTCCCTGTCCCAGCCTGGGACTCTTTGCTCTGGACTTTCTGTTTCTCCTCCTCCAATTGTTTCTCCAGCGTCACCATGGTGAGCTTACACTGGTCCAGCCGAGCCTGAGAAAGGGAAGGAGAGAAAAGAGAGAAAAAGAAAGAGAGAAAAATACTGTACTGTATGGGGCCAGGTACACAACACCTTTAGTCCTTGTGTACTGGAGAGTTATTAGGGTGCTGTTGTAATACTACCTGTAGTTCCTTGTGTACTGCAGAGTTATTAGGGTGCTGTTGTAATACTTCCTGTAGTTCCTTGTGTACTGGAGAGTTATTAGGGTGCTGTTGTAATACTTCCTGTAGTTCCTTGTGTACTGGAGAGTTATTAGGGTGCTGTTGTAATACTTCCTGTAGTTCCTTGTGTACTGGAGAGTTATTAGGGTGCTGTTGTAATACTTCCTGTAGTTCCTTGTGTACTGGAGAGTTATTAGGGTGCTGTTGTAATACTACCTGTAGTTCCTTGTGTACTGCAGAGTTATTAGGGTGCTGTTGTAATACTACCTGTAGTTCCTTGTGTACTGCAGAGTTATTAGGGTGCTGTTGTAATACTACCTGTAGTTCCTTGTGTACTGGAGAGTTATTAGGGTGCTGTTGTAATACTACCTGTAGTTCCTTGTGTACTGCAGAGTTATTAGGGTGCTGTTGTAATACTACCTGTAGTTCCTTGTGTACTGGAGAGTTATTAGGGTGCTGTTGTAATACTACCTGTAGTTCCTTGTGTACTGCAGAGTTATTAGGGTGCTGTTGTAATACTTCCTGTAGTTCCTTGTGTACTGGAGAGTTATTAGGGTGCTGTTGTAATACTACCTGTAGTTCCTTGTGTACTGGAGAGTTATTAGGGTGCTGTTGTAATACTACCTGTAGTTCCTTGTGTACTGGAGAGTTATTAGGGTGCTGTTGTAATACTACCTGTAGTTCCTTGTGTACTGGAGAGTTATTAGGGTGCTGTTGTAATACTACCTGTAGTTCCTTGTGTACTGGAGAGTTATTAGGGTGCTGTTGTAATACTTCCTGTAGTTCCTTGTGTACTGGAGAGTTATTAGGATGCTGTTGTAATACTTCCTGTAGTTCCTTGTGTACTGGAGAGTTATTAGGGTGCTGTTGTAATACTACCTGTAGTTCCTTGTGTACTGCAGAGTTATTAGGGTGCTGTTGTAATACTACCTGTAGTTCCTTGTGTACTGGAGAGTTATTAGGGTGCTGTTGTAATACTACCTGTAGTTCCTTGTGTACTGCAGAGTTATTAGGGTGCTGTTGTAATACTTCCTGTAGTTCCTTGTGTACTGGAGAGTTATTAGGGTGCTGTTGTAATACTACCTGTAGTTCCTTGTGTACTGGAGAGTTATTAGGGTGCTGTTGTAATACTTCCTGTAGTTCCTTGTGTACTGGAGAGTTATTAGGATGCTGTTGTAATACTTCCTGTAGTTCCTTGTGTACTGGAGAGTTATTAGGGTGCTGTTGTAATACTTCCTGTAGTTCCTTGTGTACTGGAGAGTTATTAGGGTGCTGTTGTAATACTACCTGTAGTTCCTTGTGTACTGCAGAGTTATTAGGGTGCTGTTGTAATACTACCTGTAGTTCCTTGTGTACTGCAGAGTTATTAGGGTGCTGTTGTAATACTACCTGTAGTTCCTTGTGTACTGGAGAGTTATTAGGGTGCTGTTGTAATACTACCTGTAGTTCCTTGTGTACTGCAGAGTTATTAGGGTGCTGTTGTAATACTACCTGTAGTTCCTTGTGTACTGGAGAGTTATTAGGGTGCTGTTGTAATACTACCTGTAGTTCCTTGTGTACTGCAGAGTTATTAGGGTGCTGTTGTAATACTTCCTGTAGTTCCTTGTGTACTGGAGAGTTATTAGGGTGCTGTTGTAATACTTCCTGTAGTTCCTTGTGTACTGGAGAGTTATTAGGGTGCTGTTGTAATACTTCCTGTAGTTCCTTGTGTACTGGAGAGTTATTAGGATGCTGTTGTAATACTTCCTGTAGTTCCTTGTGTACTGGAGAGTTATTAGGGTGCTGTTGTAATACTTCCTGTAGTTCCTTGTGTACTGGAGAGTTATTAGGATGCTGTTGTAATACTTCCTGTAGTTCCTTGTGTACTGGAGAGTTATTAGGGTGCTGTTGTAATACTTCCTGTAGTTCCTTGTGTACTGGAGAGTTATTAGGGTGCTGTTGTAATACTACCTGTAGTTCCTTGTTTTCCCTGGTGAGTCGTAGTCTCTCTCCTCTCTCCATGTCCAGCGCCTGACTGACAGCTTCACCACGGAAACGCTCATCACTTAGTTCAGACGACACTGCCGTCACCTAGACGAAACACACCCACACCTGTATTCACAACTAAAGCTTTACTTTACACTTTGTCCACCCAGCCTATCACTTTAGTGCTCCCTCAAACGTTACACTTGACAGGCCTCCCAAACTTGACATATTACTATCCCTAAATCAAACTTTACACTTTACTGCCCCTCAAACTTTACACTTTATAGGCCTCCCAAACTATACCCACCTTGGTCTCCAGGATGTCAGTGGTCTGTCTCAGCTCGTTCCTCTCTCTCTCTGACTTCTCCAGCCGTCGTCTCAGAGCCGTGATCTCATCCTGGGAAATCATCAGAGTATTTTATTAAACAACACCAAATCTCCAGTGATAAAGCTTAGCTCTTATAACTCTTTGGCTTTGAGTCGATTCAAAAGGCTTTGGATCAAGTGGTTACTGTTTGGCTCTGAATCAACATACTTTCTTTGCTCTGTATCACTGAGTAGTCTCTGAATCGATTCCTACCTCCTTGGCTCTAAGTCTCTGGTCATCCATGTTAACATCCAGTAGGGGGCGTACTCTACACAGCAGTTTCCACCAGCTCCACTTGGCCACGCCTCTCAGAGTACGGATGTTACTCTGGACACACCTCACTGCCATCTGCTGCACCTGTATGTGGACACACAGAGATACAGACAAGTGTTATCGTCAGTACAGAGACAAAGTGGAGTCGCAATACAATCATGTGACATATGTGGCAGGGTCTACAGACAATCACGGATTACAAAAGGAAAACAAGCCACGTCACAGACACCGACATCTTGCTCCTGGACAAGCTAAACACCTTTCTTCGCCCACTTTGAGAATAACGTGAGTAAGACATTTAAACATGTTAACCCTCGTAAGGCTGCCGGTCCAGACGGCATCCCTAGCCGCGTCCTCAGAGCATGCGCAGACCAGCTGGCTGGAGTGTTTACAGACATATTCAATCTCTCCCTATCCCAGTCTGCTGTCCCCACTTGCTTCAAGATATCCATCATTGTTCCTGTACCCAAGAAAGCGAAGGTAACTGAACTAAATGACTATCGCCCCGTAGCACTCACTTCTGTCATCATCAAATCAAATCAAATTTATTAGTCACATGCGCAGAATACAACAAGTGTAGACTTTACTGTGAAATGCTTACTTACAAGCCTTTAACCAACAGTGCAGTTAAAGAAGAGGAAAATATTTACCAAGTAGGCTAAAATAAAAAGTAATAATACAAAGTAACACAATAAGAATAACAATAGCGAGGCTATATACACGGGACACCGGTACCGAGTCAGTGTGCAGGGGTACAGGCTAGTTGAGGTAAGCTGTACATGTACAGTGGGGCAAAAAAGTATTTAGTCAGCCACCAATTGTGCAAGTTCTCCCACTTAAAAAGATGAGAGAGGCCTGTAATTTTCATCATAGGTACACTTCAACTATGACAGACAAAATGAGAAAAAGAATCCAGAAAATCACATTGTAGGATTTTTTATGAATTTATTTGCAAATTATGGTGGAAAATAAGTATTTGGTCAATAACAAAAGTTTATCTTAATACTTTGTTATATACCCTTTGTTGGCAATGACAGAGGTCAAACGTTTTCTGTAAGTCTTCACAAGGTTTTCACACACTGTTGCTGGTATTTTGGCCCATTCCTCCATGCAGATCTCCTCTAGAGCAGTGATGTTTTGGGGCTGTTGCTGGGCAACACGGACTTTCAACTCCCTCCAAAGATTTTCTATGGGGTTGAGATCTGGAGACTGGCTAGGCCACTCCAGGACCTTGAAATGCTTCTTACGAAGCCACTCCTTCGTTGCCCGGGCGGTGTGTTTGGGATCATTGTCATGCTGAAAGACCCAGCCACGTTTCATCTTCAATGCCCTTGCTGATGGAAGGAGGTTTTCACTCAAAATCTCACGATACATGGCCCCATTCATTCTTTCCTTTACACGGATCAGTCGTCCTGGTCCCTTTTCAGAAAAACAGCCCCAAAGCATGATGTTTCCACCCCCATGCTTCACAGTAGGTATGGTGTTCTTTGGATGCATTCTTTGTCCTCCAAACACGACGAGTTGAGTTTTTACCAAAAAGTTCTATTTTGGTTTCATCTGACCATATGACATTCTCCCAATCTTCTTCTGGATCATCCAAATGCTCTCTAGCAAACTTCAGACGGGCCTGGACATGTACTGGCTTAAGCAGGGGGACACGTCTGGCACTGCAGGATTTGAGTCCCTGGCGGCGTAGTGTGTTACTGATGGTAGGCTTTGTTACTTTGGTCCCAGCTCTCTGCAGGTCATTCACTAGGTCCCCCCGTGTGGTTCTGGGATTTTTGCTCACCGTTCTTGTGATCATTTTGACCCCACGGGGTGAGATCTTGCGTGGAGCCCCAGATCGAGGGAGATTATCAGTGGTCTTGTATGTCTTCCATTTCCCAATAATTGCTCCCACAGTTGATTTCTTCAAACCAAGCTGCTTACCTATTGCAGATTCAGTCTTCCCAGCCTGGTGCAGGTCTACAATTTTGTTTCTGGTGTCCTTTGACAGCTCTTTGGTCTTGGTCATAGTGGAGTTTGGAGTGTGACTGTTTGAGGTTGTGGACAGGTGTCTTTTATACTGATAACAAGTTCAAACAGGTGCCATTAATACAGGTAACGAGTGGAGGACAGAGGAGCCTCTTAAAGAAGAAGTTACAGGTCTGTGAGAGCCAGAAATCTTGCTTGTTTGTAGGTGACCAAATACTTATTTTCCACCATAATTTGCAAATAAATTCATAAAAAATCCTACAATGTGATTTTCTGGATTTTTCTTTCTCATTTTGTCTGTCATAGTTGAAGTGTACCTATGATGAATTACAGGCCTCTCTCATCTTTTTAAGTGGGAGAACTTGCACAATTGGTGGCTGACTAAATACTTTTTTGCCCCACTGTAGGTGGGGGCGAAGTGACTATGTATAGATAACAAACAAACAGCGAGTAGTAGCAGGTCAATGTAAATTGTCCGATGGTGAATTTATGAATTGTTCACTAGTCTTATGGTTTGGGGGTAGAAGCTGTTGAGTCCTAGACTTAGCGCTCCAGTACCGCTTACTGTGCAGTAGCAGAGAAACAGTCGATAAATTGGGTGACTGGAGTCTCTGACAATTTTATGGGCAGGAAGCTTGTTACCAGTGATGTACTAGGCCGTTCACACTACCCTCTGTAGTGCCTTACGGTCAGATGCCGAGCAGTTTCCATACCAGGCGGTGATGCAACAGGTCAGGATGCTCTCAATGGTACAGCTGTTGAACCTTTTGAGGATTTGGGGACCCATGCCAAATCTTTTCACTCTCCTGAGGGGGGAAAGGCATTGTCGTGCCCTCTTCACAACTGTCTTGGTATGTTTGGAACATAATAGTTCGTTGGTGATGTGGACACCAAGGAACTTGAAACTCTCGACCCGCTCCACTACAGCCCCGTCGATGTTAATGGGTGCCTGTTCGGCCCGCCTTTTCCTGTAGTCCACGATCAGCTCCTTTGTCTTGCTCACATTGAGGGAGAGGTTGTTGTCCTGGCACCACACTGCCAGTTCTCTGATCTCCTCCCTATAGCCATCTCACCGTTGTCGGGGATCAGACCTACCACTGTTGTGTCGTCAGCAAGCTTAATGATGGTGTTGGAGTCGTGCCTGGACATGCAGTCGTGGGTGAACAGGGAATACAGGAGGGGACTAAGTACACACCCCTGAGGGGCCCCAGTGTTAAGGATCAGAGTGCCAGACGTGTAATTGCCTACCCATATCCCCTGGGGTCGGACCGTCAGGAAGTCCAGGATCCTGTTGCAGAGGGAGGTGTTTAGTCCCAGAGTCCTTAGCTTAGTGATGAGCTTTGTGGGCACTATAGTGTTGAACGCTGAGCTGTAGTCAACGAACAGCATTCTCACATAGGTGTTCCTTTTGTCCAGGTGAGAAAGGGCAGTGTGGAGTGTGATTGAGATTGCGTCGACTGTGGATCTGTTGGGGCGGTATGCAAATTGGAGTGGGTCTAGGGTGTCCGGGAGGATGCTGTTGATGTGAGCCATGACCAGCCTTTCAAAGCACTTCATGGCTACCGACGTGAGTGCCACAGGGCGGTAATCATTTAGGCAGGTTGTCACGCCCTGACCTTAGAGTTCCTTTTCATGTTTCTATTTTGGTTTGGTCAGGGTGTGAGTTGGGGTGGGTATTCTGTGTTCTATTATTTGTATTTCTATGTTTTGGCCGGGTAGGGTTCTCAATCAGGGACAGCTGTCTATCGTTGTCTCTGATTGAGAACCATACTTAGGTAGCCCTTTTTCCCACCTGTCTTGTTGAGAAGTTGACTTTGTTAGGGTCACTATAGCCCGTGTACGCTTCACGGTCGTTTCTTCATTTCTTGTTTTGGTGGCGTCCTTTTATAAATAAAGAAAATGTACGCTCACCACGCTGCACCTTGGTCTTCCTTCAACGACGGCCGTGACACAGGTTACCTTCGCTTCCCTGGGCACAGGGACTATGGTGGGCTGCTTGAAGCATGTAGGTATTACAGACTTGGTCAGGGAGAGGTTGAAAGTGTCAGTGAAGACACTGGACATTTGGTCCGTGCATGCTTTGAGTACACGTCCTGGTAATCCGTCTGGCCCAGCGGCTTTGTGAATGTTGACCTGATTAAAGATTTTGTTCACATCGGCTACTGAGAGCGTTATCACACAGTCATCCAGCTGGTGCTCTCGTGCATGCTTCAGTGTTGCTTGCCTCAAAGTGAGCATAAAAGGCATTTAGCTTGTCTGGTAGGCTCGTGTCACTGGGCAGCTCGCGTCTGGGTTTCCCTTTGTAGTCTGTAATAGTTTTCAAGCCCTGCCACATCCAACGAGCGTCAGAGCCGGTGTAGTAGGAGTCAATCTTAATCCTGTATTGACGCTTTGCTTGTTTGATGGTTCATCTGAGGGCATAGCGGGATTTCTTATAAGCGTCCATGAAGTGCTTTGAGACACTAGTCAAGGATCATATTACCTCTACATTACCTGTCATTCTAGACCAACTTCAATTTGCATACTGCCCCAATAGATCCACAGACAATGCAATCGCCATCGCACTGCCCTATTCTGTCTGTATAAGAGGAATACCTATGTAAGAATGCTGCTCATTGACTATAGCTCAGCCTTCAACACCATCGTACCCTCCAAGCTCATCATTAAGCTCGGGGCCCTGGGTCTGAACACCGCCCTGTGCAACTGGGTCCTGGACTTCCTGACGGGCCGCCCCATGGTGGTGAAGGTAGGAAACAACACTCCCACTTCGCTGATCCTCAACACAGGGGCCCCACAAGGGAGCGTGCTCAGCACCCTCCTGCACTCCCTGTTCACCCATGACTGCATGGCCACGCACATCTCCAGCTCAATCATCAAGTTTGCAGAGGACACAACAGTTGTAGGCCTGATTACCAACAATGACGAGACAGCCTACAGGGAGGAGGTGAGGGCCCTGGCGGAGTGGTGCCAGGAAAACAACCTCTCCCTCAACAAAACAAAGGAGCTGATCATGGACTTCAGGGAACAGCAGAGGGAGCACACCCATATCCACATCGACGGGACCACAGTGGAGTAGCTAAAAAGCTTAAAGTTCCTCGGTGTACACATCACCGACAAACTGAAATGGTCCACTCACACAGACAGTGTGGGGAAGAAGGCGCAACAGCGTCTCTTCAACCTCAGGAGGCTGAAGAAATTTGGCTTGGCCCTCACACACTTTTAGATGCACAATTGAGAGCTGCATGTCAACTGCACTGCTCACAATCACAGGGCTCTCCAGAGGGTGGTGCGGTCTGCCCAACTCATCACCGGAGGCACACTGCCTGCCCTCCAGGACACCTACAGCACCCGATGTGACAGGAAGGCCAAAAAGATCATCAAGGACATCAACCACCCGAGCCACTGCCTGTTCACCCCATTACCATCCAGAAGGTGAGGTCAGTACAGATGCATCAATGCTGAGACCGAGACACTGAAAAACAGCTTCTATCTCAAGGCCATCAGACTGCTAAATAGCCATCTCTAGCCGGCTTCCACCCAGTTACTCATCCCTGCACCTTAGAGGCTGCTTCCCTACAGTATATACATAGACATGGAATCACGCATGCACGCACGCACACACACACGCACGCACGCACACACACACGCACGCACGCACGCACGCACACGCACGCACGCACGCACATGTTACAGCTGCACCTATCTAACCTAGCACAGTACACCTGACAGACATGTTGCACCTAGGCTAATGATTCTGGGTCATGGGTCAAACTCGCCTTCATTTTGCGGTGTTGTTGTCTAGCCAGGTGTCCCATACAGGCAGCCTGTAGGTGAACCAGCCAGACACTGACCAGCTTGTCTCTTTGCTGGTCCAGGTACTTTAACACACCTCGCTTCATAAACACCTGGGGGGAGGACGGGTAGAAAGAAGAGGAGACAGAAAGAGAGTGGAGAGAGAGAGAAGGGAAGAGAGAGAGAGAAGGGGGAGGTAGGGAGGGAGAGAAACAGAGAGGGAGTGAGAGAGAAACAGAGAGGGAGTGAGAGAGAAAGAGAGAGAGAGAGGGAGTGAGAGACAGAGGGAGTGAGAGACAGAAAGAGGGAGAGACAGAGAGAAAGTTACTACAATCAATGTAACTAATCTACAGAGACAGGGTGTGTCAGAGACTAACATTAAGGAGCTCAGTACTCCTAGTCAGAAGCCTCTCTCTCACCCTGCCGGCTCCCAGTACGATACTCTTCTTGTTCAGATCCAGTTCTACCATAAGCTCCTCCACTGCCTTCCTCTCGTCTGGGGTGATGAAAACGGAACCATAGCGTTTCATGACCGGAGGAGACAGAGCCTGGAAACGACACCTGAAGTCACTCAGAGTCATATGTTCCGGATAACCTGAGAGAGAGAGAGAGATGGAATAGGGTGGGTCAGCCATAGCTATACAGGTGAGCACTATGCTGCCACCAAAATATTCCCAAATTATCAACTATATAACCTGTGCAGAATGGCTAACGCTCTGCTAAACTACACTGTGCACATCTATCTGAGGGCTAATTGTAGACTAACACTAACCTGTGCGGTAGAGCTGCAGGGCGGGGAGGATGTGTGTAGAGTGTAGCTGGATCCTGAGAGCAGGGACGTCGAATCCTCCACCACCGCTGTCTGTCTTAGCACCCACACACTGCAGGAACACTGGCCTGGCTCGACGAATCAGATTCAATAGAGCATCCTGGAACGGGGGGTGGCGTGTATTAGGGTAGTTATGGCCTGTAGTTTCACTGATATAAAGTGAGAGTGTGTATTAGGGTAGTTATGGCCTGTAGTTTCACTGATATAAAGTGGGAGTGTGTATTAGGGTACTTACAGCCTGTAGTTTGACTGATTATAAAGTGGGAGTGTGTATTAGGGTACTTACAGCCTGTAGTTTGACTGATTATAAAGTGGGAGTGTGTATTAGGGTACTTACAGCCTGTAGTTTGACTGATTATAAAGTGGGAGTGTGTATTAGGGTACTTACGGCCTGTAGTTTGACTGATATACAGTGGGAGTGTGTATTAGGGTACTTACGGCCTGTAGTTTGACTGATATACAGTGGGAGTGTGTATTAGAGTACTTACGGCCTGTAGTTTGACTGATATACAGTGGGAGTGTGTATTAGGGTACTTACGGCCTGTAGTTTGACTGATATACAGTGGGAGTGTGTATTAGGGTACTTACGGCCTGTAGTTTGACTGATATACAGTGGGAGTGTGTATTAGGGTACTTACGGCCTGTAGTTTGACTGATATACAGTGGGAGTGTGTATTAGGGTACTTACGGCCTGTAGTTTGACTGATATACAGTGGGAGTGTCGGCGTATGGCGGCCATTCCTCCGCTGAAGGTCTTTCTGACGATGCCACTCCTCTGTAGCGAGCGCTGGCTGCCCCCCTCCACCCCTCCCAAACCACGACACAGAGGGGGCACAGAGGCACGGGGGCCGAATAACGCCTTCACTACCCCACTGGAAATGGAGAGAGAGAAAAAGAGGTAGAGGGGTAAAGAGAGGGAGAAAGAGAGGGAGAGAGAGAAAGAGAGGGAGAGAGACAAAGAGTGAGAGAGAAAAAGAGAGGGAGCGAGAGAAAGAGAGTGAGAGGGGGAAAGAGAGGGAGAGAGAGAAAGAGAGGGAGAGGGGGAAAGAGACGGAGAGGGAGAAAGAGAGAGGAGAGAGAGAAACAGAGGGAGAGGGGGAAAGAGAGGGAGAGAGAGAAAGAGAGGGAGAGAGAGAAAGAGAGGCAGAGAGAGAAAGAGAGAGACGGGGAAGGAAAGGGAGAGAGAGAAAGAGGGAGAGGGAGAGAGAGACAAAGAGAGAGAGAGAGAAAAAGAGAGAAAAAGAGGGAGAGAGAAAGAGGGAGAGAGAGAAAGAGAGGGAGAGAGAGAAAGAGAGGGAGAGAGAGAAAGAGAGAGAGGGGGAAAGAAAGGGAGTGAGAGAAAGAAGGGGAGTGAGAGAAAGAGAGGGAGAGAGAGAAAGAGAGGGAGAGGGGGAGAGAGAAAGGGAGAGAGAGAAAGAGAGGGAGAGAGATAGAGAGGGGGAAGGAAAGGGAGAGAGAGAAAGATAGGGAGAGGGAGAGAGGTAGAGGGGTAAAGAGAGGGAGAAAGAGAGGGAGAGATAGAAAGAGAGGGAGAGATAGAAAGAGGGAGAGATAGAAAGAGAGGGAGAGAGAGAAAGAGAGGGAGAGAGAGAAAGAGAGAGAGGGGGAAGGAAAGGGAAAGAGAGAAAGAGAGGGAGAGAAAGAGAGAGAGGGGGAAAGAAAGGGAGAGAGGGAGAGAGAGGTAGAGGGGTAAAGAGAGGGAGAAAGAGAGGGAGAGAGAGAAAGAGAGGGAGAGAGAGAAAGAGAGGGAGAGAGGGAGAGAGAGAAAGAGAGGGAGAGAGAGAAAGAGCGAGAGAGAGAAGGAAAGGCTGAAGCCAACATTTAATTCATTCCCAAAAAAATTATTGGATATAATTTCAATAAACACACATATACATATTTTACACATCTTATAGATCTGAAATAGTTAAATGGATAAAAGCAATATGGTAACATGGTTAGTAATTAGGGCGAAGGGTGGATCTGAGATTCGGCAACACTTACACAGAGGAATTCTGCAACAGTGAGATGGCGTTGAGAGCAGAAGGGTTGTTCTGGACCAGGCTGAACCATCCCGTCAGGTCATATCTGACCGGGTCAGAACCCATCAGGTGGCTAACCTCACACTGTAGGGGCTGTTCACACTGACGCACTGAGGACAGACAAACCAGAGTTTAGAACTGAACTTCGATTCCACCATACAACAGAATCACATGTCCACTGCTGACACAATATCTTCTGTATCACTGAAACTGACAAAACACTGACATACACACTCTCACCCAAACTCTTACACACACTCACACAGCAAAAAACCAACACAGACACCCCCACCTCTCTCCACCCTCCCCACCCTCCCGTCTCACCAGTAGAGCTGTAGTACTGGCAGACTCTCTCCACTCTCTCCACCCTCCCCACCCTCCCGTCTCACCAGTGGAGCTGTAGTACTGGCAGACTCTCTCCACCCTCTCCACCCTCCCCACCCTCCCGTCTCACCAGTAGAGCTGTAGTACTGGCAGACTCTCTCCACTCTCTCCACCCTCCCCACCCTCCCCACCCTCCCGTCTCACCAGTAGAGCTGTAGTACTGGCAGACTCTCTCCACCCTCCCCACCCTCCCGTCTCACCAGTAGAGCTGTAGTACTGGCAGACTCTCTCCACCCTCTCCACCCTCCCGTCTCACCAGTAGAGCTGTAGTACTGGCAGACTCTCTCCACTCTCTCCACCCTCCCCACCCTCCCGTCTCACCAGTAGAGCTGTAGTACTGGCAGACTCTCTCCACCCTCTCCACCCTCCCCACCCTCCCGTCTCACCAGTAGAGCTGTAGTACTGGCAGACTCTCTCCACCCTCTCCACCCTCCCCACCCTCCCGTCTCACCAGTAGAGCTGTAGTACTGGCAGACTCTCTCCACCCTCTCCACCCTCCCCACCCTCCCGTCTCACCAGTAGAGCTGTAGTACTGGGAGACTCTCTCCACCCTCTCCACCCTCCCCACCCTCCCGTCTCACCAGTAGAGCTGTAGTACTGGCAGACTCTCTCCACTCTCTCCACCCTCCCCACCCTCCCGTCTCACCAGTAGAGCTGTAGTACTGGCAGACTCTCTCCACCCTCTCCACCCTCCCCACCCTCCCGTCTCACCAGTGGAGCTGTAGTACTGGCAGACTCTCTCCACTCGCTCCACCCTCCCCACCCTCCCGTCTCACCAGTAGAGCTATAGTACTGGCAGACTCTCTCCACCCTCTCCACCCTCCCCACCCTCCCGTCTCACCAGTAGAGCTGTAGTACTGGCAGACTCTCTCCACCCTCTCCACCCTCCCGTCTCACCAGTGGAGCTGTAGTACTGGCAGACTCTCTCCACCCTCTCCACCCTCCCCACCCTCCCGTCTCACCAGTAGAGCTGTAGTACTGGCAGACTCTCTCCACCCTCTCCACCCTCCCCACCCTCCCGTCTCACCAGTAGAGCTGTAGTACTGCCAGACTCTCTCCACTCTCTCCACCCTCCCCACCCTCCCGTCTCACCAGTAGAGCTGTAGTACTGGCAGACTCTCTCCACTCTCTCCACCCTCCCCACCCTCCCGTCTCACCAGTAGAGCTGTAGTACTGGCAGACTCTCTCCAGCCTCCCCACCCTCCCGTCTCACCAGTGGAGCTGTAGTACTGGCAGACTCTCTCCACTCTCTCCACCCTCCCCACCCTCCCGTCTCACCAGTAGAGCTGTAGTACTGGCAGACTCTCTCCACCCTCTCCACCCTCCCCACCCTCCCGTCTCACCAGTAGAGCTGTAGTACTGGGAGACTCTCTCCACCCTCTCCACCCTCCCCACCCTCCCGTCTCACCAGTAGAGCTGTAGTACTGGCAGACTCTCTCCACTCTCTCCACCCTCCCCACCCTCCCGTCTCACCAGTAGAGCTGTAGTACTGGCAGACTCTCTCCACT
Organism: Salvelinus alpinus; assembly: GCF_045679555.1. NCBI lineage: Eukaryota > Metazoa > Chordata > Actinopteri > Salmoniformes > Salmonidae > Salvelinus > Salvelinus alpinus. The sequence continues at coordinate 29,980,920 of NC_092103.1, read as the reverse complement.
CGCTCCACCCTCCCCACCCTCCCGTCTCACCAGTAGAGCTGTAGTACTGGCAAACTCTCTCCACCCTCTCCACCCTCCCCACCCTCCCGTCTCACCAGTAGAGCTGTAGTACTGGCAGACTCTCTCCACCCTCTCCACCCTCCCGTCTCACCAGTGGAGCTGTAGTACTGGCAGACTCTCTCCACCCTCTCCACCCTCCCCACCCTCCCGTCTCACCAGTAGAGCTGTAGTACTGGCAGACTCTCTCCACCCTCTCCACCCTCCCCACCCTCCCGTCTCACCAGTAGAGCTGTAGTACTGCCAGACTCTCTCCACTCTCTCCACCCTCCCCACCCTCCCGTCTCACCAGTAGAGCTGTAGTACTGGCAGACTCTCTCCACTCTCTCCACCCTCCCCACCCTCCCGTCTCACCAGTAGAGCTGTAGTACTGGCAGACTCTCTCCAGCCTCCCCACCCTCCCGTCTCACCAGTGGAGCTGTAGTACTGGCAGACTCTCTCCACTCTCTCCACCCTCCCCACCCTCCCGTCTCACCAGTAGAGCTGTAGTACTGGCAGACTCTCTCCACCCTCTCCACCCTCCCCACCCTCCCGTCTCACCAGTAGAGCTGTAGTACTGGGAGACTCTCTCCACCCTCTCCACCCTCCCCACCCTCCCGTCTCACCAGTAGAGCTGTAGTACTGGCAGACTCTCTCCACTCTCTCCACCCTCCCCACCCTCCCGTCTCACCAGTAGAGCTGTAGTACTGGCAGACTCTCTCCACCCTCTCCACCCTCCCCACCCTCCCGTCTCACCAGTGGAGCTGTAGTACTGGCAGACTCTCTCCACTCGCTCCACCCTCCCCACCCTCCCGTCTCACCAGTAGAGCTATAGTACTGGCAGACTCTCTCCACCCTCTCCACCCTCCCCACCCTCCCGTCTCACCAGTAGAGCTGTAGTACTGGCAGACTCTCTCCACCCTCTCCACCCTCCCGTCTCACCAGTGGAGCTGTAGTACTGGCAGACTCTCTCCACCCTCTCCACCCTCCCCACCCTCCCGTCTCACCAGTAGAGCTGTAGTACTGGCAGACTCTCTCCACCCTCTCCACCCTCCCCACCCTCCCGTCTCACCAGTAGAGCTGTAGTACTGCCAGACTCTCTCCACTCTCTCCACCCTCCCCACCCTCCCGTCTCACCAGTAGAGCTGTAGTACTGGCAGACTCTCTCCACTCTCTCCACCCTCCCCACCCTCCCGTCTCACCAGTAGAGCTGTAGTACTGGCAGACTCTCTCCAGCCTCCCCACCCTTCCGTCTCACCAGTGGAGCTGTAGTACTGGCAGACTCTCTCCACTCTCTCCACCCTCCCCACCCTCCCGTCTCACCAGTAGAGCTGTAGTACTGGCAGACTCTCTCCACCCTCTCCACCCTCCCCACCCTCCCGTCTCACCAGTAGAGCTGTAGTACTGGCAGACTCTCTCCACTCTCTCCACCCTCCCCACCCTCCCGTCTCACCAGTAGAGCTGTAGTACTGGCAGACTCTCTCCACCCTCTCCACCCTCCCCACCCTCCCGTCTCACCAGTAGAGCTGTAGTACTGGCAGACTCTCTCCACTCTCTCCACCCTCCCCACCCTCCCGTCTCACCAGTGGAGCTGTAGTACTGGCAGACTCTCTCCAGGACAGTGTTTTCTGTCGATCCTGGAGTCACCATCTCCTCATCCAGAACCCACAGCAGTCCTCTGGGGTCTCCCTCCGCCCCTCGCACCTACCACAAACACACACCATGTTCATCTGGCGAGGCTAGTCTGTGCCCGGAACACTGTGCCCGGAACACTGTGCCCGGAACACTGTGTGGCACACTGGACGATTAGTGGAAGTTCTCAGAAAGGGTTTCAGAGCTGTAGTCTCTCTACTGTTGGTTATTGACGTGTGCTGTGTGTGTTAGGTACAGGCTAGCAGACAGTTGTGTGTGTTATAGGTACAGGCGAGCAGACAGTTGTGTGTGTGTGTGTTAGGTACAGGCTAGCAGACAGTTGTGTGTGTGTTAGGTACAGGCTAGCAGACAGTTGTGTGTGTTATAGGTACAGGCTAGCAGACAGTTGTGTGTGTTATAGGTACAGGCTAGCAGACAGTTGTGTGTGTGTGTGTGTGTGTGTGTTAGGTACAGGCTAGCAGATAGTTGTGTGTGTTATAGGTACAGGCTAGCAGACAGTTGTGTGTGTGTTAGGTACAGGCTAGCAGACAGTTGTGTGTGTGTTAGGTACAGGCTAGCAGACAGTTGTGTGTGTTATAGGTACAGGCTAGCAGACAGTTGTGTGTGTGTTAGGTACAGGCTAGCAGACAGTTGTTTGTGTGTGTGTTAGGTACAGGCTAGCAGACAGTTGTGTGTGTGTTAGGTACAGGCTAGCAGACAGTTGTGTGTGTTATAGGTACAGGCTAGCAGACAGTTGTGTGTGTTATAGGTACAGGCTAGCAGACTGTTGTGTGTGTGTTAGGTGCAGGTAGCAGACGGTTGTGTGTGTGTTAGGTGCAGGTAGCAGACTGTTGTGTGTGTTACCTGTAGAGCAGGCTGGTCTATGGAGGACACCACCTCAGCAGGACTGGTCTCTGGAGCTTCAAAGTCTACTTGAACTCTGTCCTGGATCAACAGAACAGTACACACTCTTAGCAGTCATACAGGTGAACCGGTAACACATTACATGAGTGTGTGTGTGTGTGTTACTGTACCTGTGCGTATCTTTCCAGTGTGTGTGTGAAGGTGTGTGTGTAGTAGTACTCCAGCAGTCTCTCTTGTAGGTAGTTATGACAAAGTTCAGACCAGCCTGCAGCCCTCTCCTCTCCACTGTGTCTGGGGTTGCGGAGGCCTGGAGTGTCCACCACCATCACAGAGGCTAATGTCAGCTGCTGAGAGCTCAGAGCCCTGGGGGGAGACAGCAGGAAACACCCAGGTCTCACCTCACCACATATACTCAGGTATAGAGATACTACACTGCCTGAGGTGGCTCTACATCACAACTCCACAAACAGATGACTCTTGATACTCTGTACTCTACTAGTCTTGATCAGGCAAAAATAAAAGGTGTGTGTGATGACAGAACGTGTGTGTGTACCTGTTGATAAGTGACACTATAGCCGTGAAGAGTTCGTCGTACAGTCCAGAAGCCATGCCATCTACACACTGAGTAGCACTCATCCTGGGACCTAGACAGAGAGAGAGATAGAGAGAGAGGTGGGGCAGACACACAGGATGAGGCAGAGTGACCAGCCTGTTCTCATAGACTAGACGTAACATAGTAAATGTAAATCCGGGACACTCAAATAAGTATGATATGTTATCTTTGGTATGGTTACATAAGACAGATGGTTACTTAATTTACTTAATACCCATCCCGGATCCGGGAGCATCCTCATCAAAAAAGCTGACTAGCATAGCCTAGCCTAACGGGACAGGGATATCATATAATATAATTTTCATGAAATCACAAGTCCAATACAGCAAATGAAAGATAAACATCTTGTGAATCCAGCCATCATTTCCGATTTTTTAAATGTTTTACAGCGAAAACACAATATGTATTTATATTAGCTAACCACAATAGCCAAACACACAACGGCATATTTTCACCATGTTTCCACCGCATAGGTAGCTTTCACAAAACCCACAAATAGAGATAAAATGAATCACTAACCTTGAACAACTTCATCAGATGACAGTCTTATAACATCATGTTATACAATACATTTATGTTTTGTTCGAAAATGTGCATATTTATAGCTACAAATCCTGGTTTTACATTTCAGCCACCATCACAAATAGCACCAAAGCAGCCAGAATAATTACAGAGAGCAACGTGAAATACATAAATACTCATCATAAAACATTTATGAAAAATACATGGTGTACAGCAAATGAAAGATAAACATCTTGTGAATCCAGCCAATATTTCAGATTTTTTAAGTGTTTTACAGTGAAAACACAATATATATTTCTATTAGCTCACTACAATAGCCAAACACACAATGCCATTTACTCCCCGCCAAAATAGCTTTCACAAAACCGACAAAATAGAGATAAAATGAATCACTAACCTTGAACAACTTCATCAGATGACAGTCTTATAACATCATGTTATACAATACATTTATGTTTTGTTCGAAAATGTGCATATTTAGAGCTGCAAATCGTGGTTATACATTGTGAATACGTAGCAACAATTCACCAACATCTCCGGAGATATTTTGGACAGTCACCTAATCTAATCAAAGAACTCATCATAAACTTTACTAAAAAATACATGTTGTACAGCAAATGAAAGATACACTGGTTCTTAATGCAACCGCTGTGTTAGATTTTTCAAAATAACTTTACTACAACATACAAAATGCATTATTGTGAGACAGCGCTCACCTATTCTCCGCAGAGTTGGAGTCAACATATTACACAGAAATACGAAATAACATCATAAATTGTGTCTTACTTTTGCTGAGCTTCCATCAGAATGTTGTGCAAGGAGTCCTATTTCCAGAATAAATCGTTGTTTGGTTTTAGAATGTCCATTTCTTCTGTCGAATTAGCAACTTTGGCTAGCATTGTGGCGCGAACATGCCCATCATCTCTTGGCGCAAAGAACGGAAAAGTCCAAAAGTCCCAATAAACGTTGAATAAACTGATCAAACTCGGTTGAAAAATCCTACTTTATGATGTTTTTCTCATATGTATCAAATAAAATCAGAGCCGGAGCAATTCGCCGTGTATACCGAACGCTTTTCAGAAGACAATGTCGAGGTCCCCCGCGCGCCGTCGAAAACAAACAACATACCGGACCTGCCACTCCAAAAGCTCTTATTCGGCCTCAGATCAAGCTAGACACCCCATTCAACCTTCCACTGCCTGTTGACATCTAGTGGAAGGCATATGAAGTGCATACATATCGATAAATAAAAGCCAGTTGAATAGGCAGGCCCTGAAACAGAGCCTCGTTTTCCGATTTTTAACTTCCTGTATGGAAGTTTGCTGCCAAATGAGTTCTGTTTTACTCACAGATATAATTCAAACAGTTTTAGAAACTTCAGAGTGTTTTCTATCCAATAATAATAATAATATGCATATTGTATGATCTAGAACAGAGTACGAGGCCGTTTAATTTGGGCACGATTTTTTCCAAAGTGAAAACAGCGCCCCCCTATTCACAAGTTAAGGCAGAAATGAAAGTAGGGTAGTTGGTCGGGGTGGATGGGTGGGCGTATAACGCGAACATCTAGCAACCCAAAGGTTGAGAGTTCGAATCTCATTTAGTAGCCAGTTAGCAATTTTTCAACTACTTACTACTTTTTAACTACTTAGCATGTTAGCTAATCCTTCCCCTAACCTTAACCCTTTCAGCTAACCTTTCCCCTAACCCAAACCTTAATCCTTTATCCTAAATCCTAACCATAGCCCTAACCCCTAGCCTAGCTAACGTTAGCCAGCTAGCTAACGTTAGCCACCTATCTAGAATTCATATTGTATGTTTTGCAAATTCGTAACATATAATACGAATTTTAATTCGTAACAGAGCATACAAAATGAATGATGGACATCCACAAATTAATACATACCATACTAAACGTAACAAATCATACTAAATGGATTTGCCTACAGATTAATACAAAATGCTCTGAGACCAGGTTGGAGTGACAGAGAGAGTGTGTGTGTGTGTGTGTGTGTGTGTGTGTGTGTGTGTGTGTGTGTGTGTGTGTGTGTGTGTGTGTGTGTGTGTGTGTGTGTGTGTGTGTGTGTGTGTGTGTGTGTGTGTGTGTGTGTGTGTGTGTGCGTGCGTGCGTGCGTGCGTGCGTGCGTGCGTGCGTGCGTGCGTGCGTGCGTGCGCGTGCGTGCGTGCGTGCGTGCGTGCGTGCGTGCGTGCGTGCCTGCCTGCCTGCCTGCCTGCCTGCCTGCTTGCGAGTACCTGTGTGTCTCTCTATCTTACCCTCCTCTGCATCAGTAGTAGCGTGTCTCTCTCTGCCGCCCCCGGTGGCTCTCTGCAGCAGCTGTCTGAGGTGGTGTTTGAACACTGCTGTGTGGAGCTCCTCCCCCTCACACCCCAATACACTGCTGGCCACCTGGGCACTGTCGAAACTCACAAACGCCCTACGCCCCACTGGGGTGAGGAAGGGAGGTGGGAAGAGGAGGACAGGGGAAGGGAGGGGAGAAAAAAGGGAGGGAAAAAGAAAAGAAGAGGGTGGAAACCAGAAAGAGAAAGTATTGGCATGACATTCATGTTTTCATAAAGTATCATCTACAGTGTCTTCGGAAAGTATTCACACCCCTTGACTTTTTCAAAATGTTATTACATTAAGTCTTATTCTAAAATGGATTAAATACAAATAAAACCTCAGCAATCTACACACAATAACCCATAATGAAAAAGCAAAAACAGGTTATTAACATAAGTTTTCAGACCCTTTGCTATGAGACTCGAAATTGAGCTCAGGTGCATCCTGTTTCCATTGATCATCCTTGAGATGTTGAACTTGATTGGAGTCCACCTGTGGTAAATTCAATTGATTGGACATGATTTGGAAAGGCACACACCTGTCTATATAAGGTCCCACAGTTGACAGTGCATGTCAGAGCAAAAACCAAGCCATGAGGTCGAAGGAATTGTCCATAGAGCTCCGAGACAGGACTGTGTCATGGCACAGATCTGGGGAAGGGTACCAAAACAAATTATGCAGCATTGAAGGTCCCCAAGAACACAGTGGCTTCCATCATTCTTAACTTCTTTGGGACGGGGGGGCAGTATTGAGTAGCTTGGATAAAAAGGTGCCCAGAGTAAACTGCCTGCTACTCAGTCCTAAAAGCTAGAATATGCATATAATGAGTAGATTTGGATAGAAAATACCCTGAAGTTTCTAAAACTGTTTGAATGATGTCTATGAGTATAACAGAACTCATATGGCAGGCAAAAAACTGAGAAAAAATCCAACCAGGAAGTGGGAAATCTGAGGTTTGTAGTTTTTCAAGTAATTTCCTATCGAATATACAGTGTCTATGGGGTCATATTGCACTTCCTAAGGCTTCCACTAGATGTCAACAGTCTTTAGAACCTTGTTTGATGCTTCTACTGTGAAATAGGGGTAATGAGAGCTGTTTGAGTCAGGGGTCTGGCAGAGTGCCACGAGCTCAGTCTCGCGCGCTCCCGTGAGAGTTAGCTGCATTCCATTGCATTTCTACAGAGGAATTCTCCGGTTGAAACATTATTGAAGATTTATGATAAAAACATCCTGAAGATTGACTCTATACTTCGTTTGACATGTTTCTACGAACTGTAATATGACTTTTCGTCTGAACTTTCGCCTGGACTTGCCCGCGCCTCCTGAGTTTGGATTTGTGTACTAAACGCGCAAACAAAAAGGAGGTATTTGGACATAAATTATGGACTTTATCGAACAAAACAAAAATTTATTGTGGAACTGGGATTCCTGGGAGTGCATTCTGATGAAGATCATCAAAGGTAAGTGAATATTTATAATCCTATTTCTGACTTCTGTTGACTCCACATCATGGCGGGTATCTGTATGGCTTGTTTTTGTGTCTGAGCGCCGTACTCAGATTATTGCATGGTGTGCTTTTTCCGAAAAGTTTTTTTGAAATCTGGCACAGCGGTTGCATTAAGGAGAAGTTTATCTATAATTCCATGCATAACAATTGTATCTTTTCGCAATGTTTATTATGAGTATTTCTGTAAATTGATGTGGCTCTCTGCAAAATCACCGGATGTTTTGGAACTACTGAACATAACGCGCCAATGTAAACTGAGATTTTTGGTTATAAATATGAACTTTATAGAACAAAACATTGTGTAACATGAAGTCCTGTGAGTGTCATCTGATGAATATCATCAAAGGTTAGTGATGAATTTTATCTCTATTTCTGCTTTTTGTGACTCCTCTCTTTGGCTGGAAAAATGGCTGTGTTTTCTGTGACTAGGTGCTGACCTTAATATAATCGTTTGGTGTGCTTTCGTCGTAAAGACTTTTTGAAATCGGACACTGTGGCTGGATTTACAACAAGTTTATCTTTAAAATGGTGTAAAATACTTGTATGTTTGAGGAATTTTAATTATGGGATATCTGTTGTTTTGAATTTGGTGCCCTGCAGTTTCACTGGCTGTTGGCAAGGTGGGACGCTACCGTCCCGAAAATCCCAGAGAGGTTTTAAATGGAAGAAGTTTGGAACCACTAAGACTCTTCCTTGAGCTGGCCGCCCGGCCAAACTGAGCAATCGGGGGAGAAGGGCCTTGCTCAGGGAGTTGACCAAGAACCCGGTGGTCACTCTGACAGAGCTCTAGAGTTCCTCTGTGGAGATGTGAGAACCTTCCAGAATGACAACCATCTCTGCATCACTCTACCAATCAGGCCTTTATGGTAGAGTGGCCAGACAGAAGCCACTCCTCAGTAAAAGGCACATGACAACCCACTTGGGGTTTGCCAAAAGGCACCTAAAGACTCTCAGACCATGAAAAACAAGATTCTCTGGTCTGATGGAACCAAGACTGAACTCTTTGGCCTGAATGCCAAGCGTCACATCTGGAGGAAACCTGGCACCATCCCTATGGTGAAGCATGGTGGTGGCAGCATCATGCTGTGGGGATGTTTTTCAATGGCATAGAGGCTAGTCAGGATCAAGGCAAAGATGAACAGAGCAAAGTACAGAGAGATCCTTAATGAAAACCTGCTCCAGAGTGCTCAGGATCTCAGACTGGGGTGAAAGTTCACCTTCCAAAAAGACAATGACCCTAAGCACACAGCCAAGACAACGCAGGAGTGGCTTCGGGACAAGTCTCTGAATGTCCTTGAGTGGCCCAGCCAGAGCCCGGACTTGAACCCGTCTCTGGAGAGACCTGAAAATAGCTGTGCCAAGGTGTGCCATGCTTGCAGTGTCATACCCAAGAAGACTGGAGGCTGTAATCGCTGCCAAAGGTTCTTCAACAAAGTACTGAGTAAAGGGTCTAAATACTTATGTAAATGTAATATTTCAGTTTTTTATTTTTAATAAATTTGCACAAAAAAAAAACATTTTTTTGCTTTGTCATTATGGGGTATTCTGTGTAGATTGATGAGGGAAAAAAACATTTTAATAAATTTTAGAATAAGGTTGTAACCTTGCAAAATGTGGAAAAGGTCAAGGGGTCTGAATAGTTTCCGAAGGCACTGTAGTATATGGTATGGAGAGAGAGATGATGGTATAAACTCTATACCTTTACATGCCCCCGCTGCTCCTAGATGGTACAACCCTGCCAGAACATGCCATATTGCTCGTTGCTCATTGGCCGAGAAGCCCAGTGTTTCCATGGCAACCAGCAGCTTGGTGAAGGCCACTGATGCACGCTGCTTTTCTTCCACCTGATGGAGGGATGGAAGGAAAGGAGGGAGGAGAACACAGATGGTAGGAAGCAGGGCCTATTAGTATGTACAGTATGTGAGCAATATGGCCAAAAAACACAAAGGTTAGCAACATTTCCTGGTTACCTTGGTGGGAGGGACTATTCCAAAACAGTTGGCCTCTGGGAATTGGTGCATCTGCAGCTCCGTCCTATCAGGAGGAGACAGGAAGTCATGTAAGAGTGTGTGTGTGTGTGCGTGTGCGTGTGCGTGTGCGTGTGTGTGTGTACCTCATCTCTGTACTGAGTCCAGCCAGCATCTGGGAGAAGACCAGGAAGTTACTCTCTCCCTCCATCTTCTGACACACCCTCCACTTCTCTAACATCATAGTCTGGAGGAGAGGAGAGAGGAAGAAATGATCAGGCATTGAGACAATGATATTGTACATAGCAGTATAAGCAATACACTTTGATAATGGGCAACAATTTGTGTGCGTGCATGTTTGTGTTTGTGTGTGCGTGCCTGTGTGTGTGTTTCTGAGTGTGTGTGCGTGTGCATGTGCGTGTGCGTGTGCGTGTGCGTGTGCGTGTGTGTGTGTGTGTGTGTGTGTGTGTGTGTGTGTGTGTGTGTGTGAGTGTGTGTGTGTGTGTGTGCGTGCGTGCGTGTGTGTGTGTACCTGTAGGTGTCCGGCAGAGGCCAGTCCAGCATGGTTGAAGTCCAGAGAGAGAACCATGGCGAAGCGAGAAGAGGCATCACTGTGCTGAGAGCTCACACACCCAAACGACCTCAGGATTGTGAACACTGCCTGGATACGCTCCACTGGACCAACACAGACACACACACAAACAGATGGAGAGATAACATTATACACAATGTGCTATTACCTCCAACACTCCATATACGTTATACACAAATAGTTTATATCACATGACATTCCGCATGCACGCAGGAACACACAGGTACTAACCAGTGATGCTGTCTCCGGCCGTGCCAGCCTGTTTCAGGAGTGTGTGTGTGAAGGCTTGGCAGGAGGTGGTCTTGCCTGTGCCGCTGCGTCCCACCGCACACACACTCTGGTCCCTGCGGGTGCCCACCATGGAGACATAGACACGCCTGACTAGAGCGGCCAGGGCAGGGGGAGCATCCCACACACTGTCCCCACGACGGGAGCGAGGGGTCTAGGGAGAGGAGACATCAATATTCAATTATCATCTGGTTCCAATGGAACTACAGGAAATGAACGTGTGTGTGTGTGTGTGTGTGCTAACCTTGCCGTGTTGGTTCAGCGGAGGCCAGAAGTTGAGCAGGTTGGGTCCTGCGTGTGTGAGAGGCAGGCTGGCTTTAGCTCGACTGGTTAACGTGTGGAGTGCTCCACACTCATTCACACTCTGCAGTTCACTCAAGTCCTCACACAGGTCCAACTCAGAGGGATTCAACTGGAGAGAAAAAGAGAGGGACGGAGAGAGAGAGAGATGTCAGAAAGGAGAGATATTGTAGAGAGAAAGACCATGTGAGAGAGGGGCGGAGAGAGAGAGAGATGTCAGAAAGGAAAGATATTGTGAGAGAGGGACAGAGAGAGAGGAAAAATAGAGAGAGGGTAAAGGAAAGACTGAGGAAGTCAGGGGAGAGAGAGAGACTACCTTGTGGATGTCGTGCTCCATGACATCATGCAGTGTTCCATCTGACTCCATTCTGACTCTCACTAAGCCTGCTGGAAGATCTGGGGTTCCCTCGTCTGGCTTCAGCTGAGTGGCTGGAAGACAGAACCCACCAATCACAGAAAAGCTCAGTATAAACCTACCAATGGGAAGTCTCAGTACAAATCCATTAGTCACTAAAAGATGACTGATGTTTATCATTAACCATGTTTCCATGCACAGATTTTTGGCAAGTAAGGCCACACTGTATTTTAAAAAAAGCACGAAATCTGTGATGGAAACAGGAAGTGTTGGAACAATTTCAGAAATGTCAACAGACAATTTGTTTGTTCAACTTTGTGGGATCTTTTAGTGTCTGTACAATAATTATGAAACAAATTGCGGTTGGAAATGATTTATTGCCCAATTGTTGATTGAATAACCATCATATGGAGGTAAATTTGAAGTCACACATGGAAAGAAACACTACAAAAGTATGCGGACACCCCTTCAAATTAGTGGATTTGTCTATTTCAGCCACACCCATTGCTGACAGGTGTGTAAAATCGAGCACACCACCATGTAATCTCCATAGACAAACATTGGCAGTAGAATGTCCTTATTGTCATAGGATGCCACCGTAATAAGATGCCACTATTCCAACAAGTCAGTTCGTCAAATTTCTGCCCTGCTAGAGTTGCCCCGGTCAACTGTAAGTGATGTTATTGTGAAGTGGAAATGTTTAGGAGCAACAATGGCTCAGCCGCGAAGTGGTAGGTCACACAAGCTCACAGAACGGGACCGCGAGTGCCGCATAAAATCATCTGTCCACGGTTGCAACACTCACTACAGAGTTCCAAACTGCCTCTGGAAGCAACGTCAGCACAAGAACTGTTCGTTGGGGGCATCATCAAATGGGTTTCCATGGCCAGGCTGCCGCACACAAGCCTAAGATCACCATGCGCAATGCCAAGCGTCGGCTGAAGTGGTGTAAAGCTCGCCGCCATTGGATTCTGGAGCAGTGGAAACACGTTCTCTGGTGTGATGAATCACGCTTCACCATCTGGCAGTCCGACAGACGAATCTGGGTTTGGTGGAAGCCAGGAAAACGCTACCTGCCCGAATGCATAGTGCCAGCTGTAAAGTTTGGTGGAGGAGGAATAATGGTCTGGGGTTGTTTTTCATGGTTTGGGTTAGGATCCTTAAGTACTTTACACCACTGCTGTAACTAAGTAAAAATACTTGAAAGTACTACTTAAGTAGTTTTTTGGGGTATCTGTATTTTACTTTGATATTTATATTTTTGACAGCTTTTATTTCACTACATTACTAAAGAAAATGTTGTACTTTTTACTCTGTACATTTTCCCTGACACCCAAAAGTACTCATAACATTTTGAATGCTTAGCAGAACAGGAAAATTGTCTAATTCACACACATCCCTTGTCATCCCTACAGCATCTGATCTGGCGGACTCACTAAACACATGATTCATTTGTAAATGATGTCTGTGTGTTGGAGTGTTCCCCTGGCTATCCGTAAATAAAATAAAAAATAAAAAACTGCCGCAGTCTGGTTTGCTTAAATATAAGGAATTTGAAATTATTTATACTTTTGACACTTAAGTATGTTTTAGCAATTACATTTACTTTTGATACTTAAGTATATTTCACTTTTAGTTGAGTCATTTTCTATTAAGGTATCTTTACTTTTACTCAAGTATGACAATTCTGTACTTTTTCCACCACTGAGTTACAGTGAAGGGAAATCTTAATGCTACAGCATAGATAGAATGACATTCTAGACAATTCTGTGCTTCCAACTTTGCAGCAACAGTTTGGGGAAGGCCCTTTCCTGTTTCAGCATGACAATGCCCCCGTGCACAAAGCGAGGTCCATACAGAAATGCTTTGTTGAGATCGGTGTGGAAGAACTTGACTGGCCTGCACAGAGCCCTGACCTCCATCCTATCGAACACCCTTGGGATGAATTGGAACGCCGACTGCGGGCCAGGCCTAATCGCCCAAAATCAGTCCCCGACCTCACTAAGGCTCTTGTGGCTGAATGGAAGCAAGTCCCCGCAGCAATGTTCCAACATCTAGTGGAAAGCCTTCCCAGAAGAGTGGAGACTGTTATAGCAGCAAAGGGGGATCAACTCCATGATTTTGGAATGAAATATTCGACGTCACATACTTTTGGTCATGTAGTGCATGTTGTGTTGTCCTCCCACTACAACTTCAAAAAGCACAGTTTATTAGGCTATAGATGGAAAAAGTGATATGGTGAACTTCACAGGGTGGTGAAAGTGCACAGTGACAAGCTTGATGCTCCTTTCCAATACATATCATGGGTCTTCATTTGTATGCTAGTGACATGATGATGATTCACTTAGCTGCCAATTAACAAATAAGAATGATCTTGCTCTTATCCATCTCAACATATAACCTGTCATATTTATCAGCAAACTGTTGTCTAGAGAACATGAGCAAAAACCAGACTGAGCAAGTTTGCCATTTATTGCAACAGTTTGTGTGAAAAACCATCGATTGAGTGGAAAATGCTATGGAAAGTCGCTCTGGATAAGAGCGTCTGCTAAATGACTTAAATGTAAATGTAATGTAAATGAAACACAGTGAATTCATGTTTTTTATTCAGTACATCATAACTTTAGCGCAAAAGTGTTTTTTAGGTGCACTACGTCATCACGCACAGCCTTTAATCCTCAACAAGTCAGTTTTGATGGAAACAAAATCTGGTGGGAAAATGCGCATATTTTCTTAGGAAGATTTTATAATATTCGTATGAAAATCGGTTGCAAATTGGATGGAAACCTAGGTAGTAAAAGGGATGCAGTCTTCTACAGTAAATACTGTTAACACTACAGTAAGCATTGTAGATTTGTCCTAACAGGATTTATTGTTGTTTTTGTGGAGAGAGATGAAGTCTTAGTGGGTTTCCTGGTTGTGGCTCTAGTCTGTATTCTCAGTAATATTCTCAGTATTACTCCCAGAGCACAGCTACACAGGGATTACCAGGCAGGGTTTATGTACCAGGGGCTTAAACTTTGATATGCATCCCTAATCTTTGATCACCAGTGTGAGTGTGTGTGTGAGTGTGTATCAGTATATGCGTGTGTGTATATGTGGGCATATGAAAAACTAATAGGATTAATGCTGAGTGGTTAGATATTCTACAGTAAACTACAGTAGAGTACATCAAAATACTGCTATAGTACATCAAATACTATTGGTATAGTACATCAGTATATAGTATACAGTATGTCAGGATACTAGTAGCTGTCAAAATGTCTCCCGCAGTATGAAGGGTTGGATACAGGAGGACAGTGGTAAAGCAAGGTACTATTAATACACAACCAATGCAACCCAATACCTCAGAACACACAGCAGTCTACCACACTGCATCACCATTACACCACATTACCACCACTTACCTAGGGAGAAGCCCTCCTTGTGGACGTACCACACAGTGCCAATCTCATACCACACATCCCTCACCTGAGAGAGAGAGAGAGAGAGAGAGAGAGAGAGAGAGAGAGAGAGAGAGAGAGAGAGAGAGAGAGAGAGAGAGAGAGAGAGAGAGAGAGAGAGAGAGAGAGAGGAGAAAGAAAGTGAGAGATGCAAAATCCTATGTGTGTTCTACGGCATGCAGTGTGTGTGTGTCCTGTGAGTAAGTCGAGGTTCCAGTGTATGTCTGTCAATGCGCATGTGTGTGTCTGTGTGCATGTCTGTGTGTGTCTGTCAGTGCGCATGTGTATGTCTAACAGGCCTGCTACATTGTTTTCAATGTAACCAGGGAGTAAGCAGCACCGCTCTGCGAGAGGCTTGACGTGTTCCTTTTGCGACGCCCCAGTGGAGCAAGTATGTGTGTGTGTGAGTGTGAGTGTGAGAGAGAGAGAGAGAGAGAGAGAGAGAGACCAGAGAGAGAGACCAGAGAGAGAGACCAGAGAGAGAGACCAGAGAGAGAGACCAGAGAGAGAGAGAGACCAGAGAGAGAGAGAGTGTGGTATGCACAGTAGATATCCTATGATAGGTCCACGTGACATCATACCTCTTTCCTCTTGTGTTGTGTTAAGGTGGTGTCTGCTTGTTGCCCCTCAGGTTCCAGTCTCTCTTCTATCACTCCCTCTTTCTGCTTCTCTTTCTTTCCTTCCATCTTTGGCTTCTTGGCATCATTTGTCACCTTCTCTTTCCCTGACTTCACTTCCTGCCCCTGCAGCTCTGATGTAACTTCTTGTTTTTGCTTCAGCTGCTCTGTCGTCATTTCCTGTTTCTGTGGCTCTGAGGTCACTTCCTTTTTGGCTGTGTCCCCCAAGGGTGGGCTCTTGATTTCGGGGGAAATTATTTGCCGGGGCGAGGAGGTCTTGAGATCTGATTGGTTGGAGTGGCGGCCTCGCTCTCCATTGACCAAATGCTCATTTCGTAGGGCCATCTCAGCTTCCAGGATTGGTGGAGTCTGGTCTGGGAGGAGGAACTGCTGCACCAGGTTGTCACTCAGTTTACTGGGCTGGAAAGATACAAGATGGACATCCACGGTAAGTAAAAACACAAAGCACCCTCCTGCCTTTACTTCACCATTGGCTGACTTGCTATCGACCCTCAGAAGAAACAGGTTATTCCTTTCCAATTGTCTCTCTCGCGTTCTAACTCCACCCCTTCCCTCCATCCCTTTCTATCTTCTCCTCTTTAATCTGTAGTTTCCCTCCTTCCCTCACTCTCCATGCCCCTCCTTCAATTCCACTCTCTTTCACCCCTTCATCTCTCTCTCTTACTGCCTTCTCTTCTTTGACCTCAGGTTCTTTTTGTTTGGTCTCCTTCTCTGTCTCTCTGACCAGCTGTTTGAGGAAGCCTCCCGGTAGGGCTGACAGAGGAGGCGGAGGAGAGGTGGGCTCTTCCTTCTTCTCCTTTATCTGTAGAGTGGAATGGAGGAATGTAGAGGGTTAGACTGATATGACAGACACAGGCCTTGTTCAAATACAAATGTACACATTCATCCTTTCATCCTTGTAGAAAAGGGGATGTATTTTCACAGTATGTATTTCAACCTATATTTGACAGTTAATGTAATTTGAACAGGGCCACAGACCAATGCTTCCATGCAGAGTCAGATATACTGTTAGAAATAGATGCAATGCAGTTTACGCTCAGCACAGGCTCAACAGCTATATACTGTGATAGCAGGATTTCTCACACACTTATACACACACACACTTATACACACACACACACACACTTATACACACACACACACACACACACACACACACACACACACACACACACACACACACACACACACACACACACACACACACACACACACACACACACACACACACACACACACACACACACACACACACACACACACACATGCTAGTGTGGAACAGCAAATATCATCTACTTTGAGGACTGCAGATCAGTTGAGTTCACAGAGTTTCCTCTTGGCCACAAACAGGTGTGAATTACTGACACAGATTACATCAACGGTGTGTAACTACTTAACAACTAGTGAATGACTAGTTCATTACTGGTCTATCAATACCACCAGAGGTAATGGTCAGATTAGATTTAACCTGCTGTTACTGTGGAGACAGGAGGACAGAAAGGTCAGTAAGACAACTCTCCTCTCTCTCCTGTCCTCTGCTCAGAAGTGGTCTAAATATGTTACTGGTCCATAATGCTAACATATAGAGATATAAGAATGACATTGGGATTGGTAATAGAGGAGTGAATTAAATTATTAATTGAGTGAGTGAGTGAGTAAGTGAGCGAGCGAGCGAGCGA
The DNA here is from genome assembly GCF_045679555.1 of Salvelinus alpinus. Classification (NCBI taxonomy): domain Eukaryota; kingdom Metazoa; phylum Chordata; class Actinopteri; order Salmoniformes; family Salmonidae; genus Salvelinus; species Salvelinus alpinus. The sequence continues at coordinate 29,964,143 of NC_092103.1, read as the reverse complement.
GTGAGTGAGTGAGTGAGTGAGTGAGTGAGTGAGTGAGAAGGAAGGAAGGTAGGTGTGTGATGCTCTGGTTACTGTATGTACACACAGGAGTGGTTGTATTTGCAGATGGGAGATGCAAAGCAGGGTGTGGGACATACGGTAGCCCACACATAGAACAACAAATCCAGAACACACAGGCTGATAATTCTAGACTACAAACATCTTCAACATGACTCATTAGAACACACAACTAGAACACAATCAGAGTGAAGACCATTCCAGACTATTCTAGGACACAAATGCCTCATGCCACATCATCTCTGCACCTCCCTTCTGCTCCCAGAGCTTTAAGCGTGAGGAAAGCGCCATGGCAACGGCTGCTGGGGGAGGAGTCAGGGGTGAGGGGTCAAACAGTCAGAGGTCAGCGTGATGTGATGTCAGAGTGGGGGTGGGACAACACATAAACGGTGACACTGTGAACCTGGGATGGAGAGAAACAGGAATGAGAGAAAGAGGGATGGAGAGAGGGAAAAAATAGAGATGGAGAAAGATAGGCAGAGAAGAAAGAGGGATGGAGAGAGGGAAAAAATAGAGATGGAGAAAGATAGGCAGAGAAGAAAGAGGGAAATACACTCTTCAATTTTATTTTTATACTGTACCTACAACCTAATATGGTTATTTGGCTGTCCCCATAGCAGAACCATTTGCAGAACCCTTTTTGTTTCCAGGTAGAAACCTTTTAGTTCCAGGTAGAACCCTTATCGGTTCCATGTAGAACCCTTTCCACAGAGGGTTCTACATGGAACCCAAAAGGGTTCTCCTATGCAGACAGCCGAAAACCCCTTTTAGAACCCTTTTTTCTACGAGTATAGGGATGGAGAGAAACAGGCAAAGCGAAGACAGAGGGAAGATGGAGAAAGAAAGAGATGGAGATGGATAAAGTATACATTGAAAGATACACTTTATATACAAAAGTATGTGGACACCCCTTCAAATTAGTGGATTCGGCTATTTCAGCCACACCTGTTACTTACAAGTGTATACAATCGATCACACAGCCATGCAATCGCCAAACATTGGCAGTAGAATGGCCTTACTGAAGACCTCAGTGACTTTCAACGTGGCACCCTCATTGGATGCCACATTTCCAACAAGTCAGTTCGTAAAATTTCTGCCCAGCTAGAGCTGCCCTCGGTCAATTGTAAGTGCTGTTATTGTGAAGTGGAAATGTCTCTCCTCGGTTGCAACACTCACTACCGAGTTCCAAACTGCCTCTGGAAGTAACGTCAGCACAAGAACTGTTCACCATCTGGCAGTCCGACGGACGAATCTGGGTTTGGCGCATGCCAAGAGAACTCTACCTGCCCCAATGCATAGTGTCAACTGTAAAGTTTGGTGGAGGAGGAATAATGGTCTGGGGCTGTTTTTCATGGTTCGGGCTAGGCACCTGAGTTCCAGTGAAGGGAAATCTTAACGCTACAGCGTACATTCTAGACGATTCTGTGCTTCCAACTTTGTGGCAACAGTTTGGGGAAGGCCCTTTCCTGTTTCAGCATGACAATGCCCCTGTGCACAAAGTGAGGTCCATACAGAAATGGATTGTTGAGATCGGTGTGGAAGAACTTTACTGGCCTGCACAGAGCCATGACCTCAACCCCATCAAACACCTTTGGGATGAATTGGAACACCGACTGCGAGCCAGGCCTAATCGCCCAACATCATTGCCCGACCTCACTAATGCTGTTGTGGCTGAATGGAAGCTAATCCCTGCATCAATGTTCCAACATCAAGTGGAAAACCTTCCCAGAAGAGTGGAGGCTGTTATAGCAGCAAAGAGGGACCAACTCCATATTAATGCCCATTATTTCAGAATGAGATGTTTGATGAGCAGGTGTCCATATACTTTTGGTCATGTAGTGTATGTTGAGCAGTGTTTCTCAAACAGTAAGTTCAGAATCACGTGTTATGGTGCACCATGTTTTCTGATGACATGTAGTAACCACTGCTGACAACACATGATGAAACACCTCACGATGTGGTGGAATACATGACAGGTGGCAGATCACTCAACACCAGCCACACACACAAATCAGCTGTCTCTCAGAAATATCAGTCTTTCTAGTGAAGTCATAAGCACACAAGCACTCTCACATATCTAGACAACTGCACAACTTCTCACAAACTACTGTTTCTTCCGTCACCAACACACTCGCCACCTGGGTCTCGTGTACAGGTCTCCTTTCCTCTGGTTTCAGCCTGACTCAGCTGATCCATTGGACTTCTCAGACACACCCCTACACCCCTGACCTCTACTCCCCTGGGCCCAGATTCACAAAACCTTCTTTCTAAGAAATTTCTTCTTAACTGCCTATTTTTCCTTAACTATAGACTTAAGAATAATGTTAAGCAAAGGTCCTACTCCTCAAAAAGGTTATTGGAAATTGTATTGCACTTCTTATGCTTCTCCATAATTAAGCAAAAAGTTTAAAAGAAATGTGATTATTGAAATTTTTTGGAAATGTCCTTAATTCCAAGATAGCTAAACCCTGGTCTTAAACTCAGGGTAGTGAGAGAATACGCTCACGAAAGCAATTGACCATGTTTTATTCACTCACAAACTTCATCTGAAAGTTTCAGTATTGATAATTTTAAACCCAATAACATGTTTAGAACAGTAATCTCAGTAGGAAATATGCTAACATGATTGCCATTGCTAGCTAGATAGCTAAAAAGGTTGCCTAGCAACAACCATTTTAAGAACATTTTAAAAAAGTTATTTGAAAAGTTTGTAAGAAAATCATTAAATCTAAAGATATTTTTGAGGAATTACAATTAAGAACTATCTTATCTTCTTGCTTTTTTTTTTCTTAGGAAGCTTCTTAAGAAGTGTTTTGTGAATCTGGGCCCTGGCCCTTACAGACACACCCACTACCTCCAGCTCCTGTCTGGAGCACCAGCAGTTATGAATGAATGAATGAATGAATGAATGAATGAATGAATGAAGGAATGAAGGAACGAAGGAAGGAACGGACGGACGGACGGACGGACGGACGGACGGACGGACGGACGGACGGACGGACGGACGGACGGACGGACGGACGGACAGACAGACAGACAGACAGACAGACAGACAGACAGACAGACTTGTAGAGGATGTCAGTTGGGTGAAGAAAAGGCTTTAAGATTTTATGAAAATATTGGGTATTGCAAGTACAGTATATCCAAGGTCAGAAGGACTGTGGCTGGTTGGTTTAGGAGTATGACACACAGACAGGCAGGCAGACCTGTTGTGGACAGTCTCTGATCAACACAACACCAATGAAGCCTACGTCAACTCATCTCTGAGGGTGATGATGTCGGTTAGTATGACATCCAGAACGCCATCTTAATAGATATTTTTACTTCAGTGTTCACCTGTTGATTCACCACAACACATTTCTGGGTGATATGTAAGCAACCGTTTTAACTGTGTCAGATCTGTTCAGCCATGATGCTGTGTCCATGGCATGTTCCCGCGAACAGTGGCCGGTTTCCAAACTTTTATCTCCCACCTGAAGCGACTCCAATTTTCTTGTGATCCACCAAATCAATAGTGACAACCCTGTCATCTTGATAGAACATAACATAACCCATCCTATATGGGGAACTGTTATATTCTGTCTTTGACAGCAGTCACACTTTCAGGCAACTACTGTACACCAAGCCCTCTACCTTGTCCTCTCCTCTACTCCTCCACCCTACCCCTCTCCTCTACCCCTCTACCCTGTCGTCTCCTCTACCCCTCTACCTTGTCCTCTCCTCTACCCCTCCACCCTGTCCTCTCCTCTACCCTTCTACCTTGTCCTCTCCTCTACCCCGCTCCCCCTTTACCTTGTCCTCTCCTCTACCCCTCTACCTTGTCCTCTCCTCTACCCCTCTACCTTGTCCTCTCCTCTACCCCTCTACCTTGTCCTCTCCTCTACCCCTCCACCCTGTCCTCTCCTCTACCCTTCTACCTTGTCCTCTCCTCTACCCCGCTCCCCCTTTACCTTGTCCTCTCCTCTACCCCTCTACCATACCCCTCCACCCTATCCCTCTCCTCTACCCCTCTACCTTGTCCTCTACTCTTCCACCCTACCCCTCTCCTCTACCCCTCTACCCTGTCGTCTCCTCTACCCCTCCACCCTACCCCTCCACCCTACCCCTCTACCTTGTCCTCTCCTCTACTCCTCTACCCTACCCCTCTCCTCTACCCCTCTACCTTGTCATCTCCTCTACCCCTCCACCCTGTCCTCTCCTCTACCCTTCTACCTTGTCCTCCCCTCTACCCCTCTCCTCTACCCCTTTACCTTGTCCTCTCCTCTACCCCTCTACCCTGTCCTCTCCTCTACCCCTCTACCCTGTCGTCTCCTCTACCCCTCCACCCTACCCTGTCGTCTCCTCTACCCTTCTACCTTGTCCTCTCCTCTACCCCTCCACCCTGTCCTCTCCTCTACCCTTCTACCTTGTCCTCCCCTCTACCCCTCTCCTCTACCCCTTTACCTTGTCCTCTCCTCTACCCCTCTACCCTGTCCTCTCCTCTACCCCTCTACCCTGTCGTCTCCTCTACCCCTCCACCCTACCCTGTCGTCTCCTCTACCCCTCTACCTTGTCCTCTCCTCTACCCCTCTACCCTGTCCTCTCCTCTACCCCTCCACCCTACCCCTCTCCTCTACCCCTCTACCTTGTCCTCTCCTCTACCCTGTCCTCTCCTCTACCCTTCTACCTTGTCCTCTCCTCTACCCCTCTCCTCTACCCCTTTACCTTGTCCTCTCCTCTACCCCTCTACCCTGTCCTCTCCTCTACCCCTCTACCCTGTCGTCTCCTCTACCCCTCTACCCTGTCCTCTCCTCTACCCCTCTACCCTGTCGTCTCCTCTACCCCTCCACCCTACCCCTCTCCTCTACCCCTCTACCCTGTCCTTTCCTCTACCCCTCTACCCTGTCCTCTCCTCTACCTCTACCCTGTCCTCTCCTCTACCCCTCTACCCTGCCCTCTCCTCTACCCCTCTACCCTACCCTCTCCACTTTCCACTACCCCTCCTCTCTACACTCTCTTTCTCCTACCTCTCTCCCCTACCCTCTTTCCCCTACCCCCTCTCCCCTACCCCTGTCCTCTCTCTCTACCCTACCCAGCCCTTCTTTGTCTCTTTTGCCCCATCCTCTCTCTCCTTTTCCCTTAACCTGCTCTCCCCTATCTGTCCCTCAGTCCAAAGATCCACCCAGGGCTCTGGGTGGATCTTTGGAAGTAATGAGAACAAAGTAATGAGAACAAACTCTGTCTCTGTCTTATATTCTCTGACATTTCACACAAATACACACTAAACTCAAAGTTCACCTACCTTATGATGGCTAATACTCAACGCAGGAACTCCAAATGTACTGCTTTATAATCCTAATCTTGTGAGGCCAAAGAGAGAGGCTCACTGTCCCACAGAAACACACACCGACACACACAGTCAGACAAGCCGAATGGGGCTCCCAGCAATGCAGTCAGAAATAGAGTGACACAGACAGCCATCTCTCTCACACACACACACACACACACACACACACACACACACACACACACACACACACACACACACACACACACACACACACACACACACACACACACACACACACACACACACACACACACACACACACACACACACACACACAGAGTTCTATTATTATGACACACACACAGATAAGGGAGGCAGCTGGCTTGCCACCAGATTGAGCTATAAATATAGTGGGACTGGGTGAGGTGGTAGGGGATACTACCCTGTTAGGAGAACTGGATTTTAGCAAATGACAGGGGAGCGAGGGGACAGAGAAAGAAAGAGAGAAAGAGTGAGAGGTGAGAGAGAGAATACAGTTGGGGCAAAGCAATGGGTAAAAGATGATGCTGTAGCAAACTAAGGCATCCTGCATCTTCATTTGTCTAAGGTTTAGACTTTAGGTCTAAACAACCCAACAGATAAATGGCAAATAGAAACTGAGGCGAGAGAGTGGAAAGCTGGAATGAATGTATTGGCTATTGGGATTTGGACATAAGAGTGATGATTTGCTGTTGATGTTGTTAGACTGAAACAAACACACACACCAACTCTAAGCCCAAAGCCCATTCCATAGCAACTGCTAGAAAAAGCCATGTATCTCTGAATTGGGTTACGTTAATCCTTACCCTTTTCCAAACCTTAATCTAATTCTCCTAACCTGCTACGTTACTTCTCCTAGGCTGCTGCGTAAATTGACCTAACCTGATGCAGAAAGTCAATTCTGGCCAATTCTGACATAAACTGTATCCCATCTAGTCAAAACCGTTCTAACCTGACTGACAGCTACAGCTGAGAGAGGAAGAGCCTCATAAAGCAAGACAGGGAATTGGATTAAGATGGCCGAGTTCACCAGGGAGGAGTGAAAGTAATTGCATTCGTTTTATAAGCGGGCTGCCTCCAGGGATGAGTTGGGTGCCTCGTTCAAAGCCGATGGCACAGAATAAAGTGACATATGTCAAGCACGTGGAGTAATGATTTATAATTCTGAATTTTCACATGCATACAGTGCATTCGGAAAGTATTCAGACCCCTTCACTTTTTCCACATTTTGTTACATTACAGCCTTATTCTAAAATGGATTGAATATATTTTTTTACCAATCAATCTACACACAATACCACATAATGACAAAGCGAAAACAAATTTGGCAAATCTTTAAAAAAATCTAAAACAGAAATACCTCTTTTTACATAAGTATTCAGACCCTTCGCTATGAGACTCAAAATTTTGCCCAGGTGCATCCTGTTTCCATTAATCATCCTTGTGATGTTTTTCAACTTGATTGGAGTCCACCTGTGGTAAATTCAATTGATTGGACATTATTTGGAAAGGCGCACACCTGTCTATATAAGGTCCCACAGTCGACAATGCATGTTAGAGCAAAACAAAGCCATGAAGTCGAAGGAATTGTCCGTATAACTCAGAGACAGGATTGTATCGAGGCACAGATCTGGGGAAGGGTCCCCAAGAGCACAGTGGCCTCCCTCGTTGTTAAATGGAACCACCAAGACTCTTCCTAGAGCTGGCTGCCCGGCCAAACTGAGTAATCAGGGGAGAAGGGCCTTGCTCAGGGAGGTGACCAAGAACCCGATTGTCACTCTGACGGAGCTCCAGAGTTCCTCTGTGAAGATGGGAGAACCTTCCAGAAGGACAACCGTCTCTGCAGCACTCCACCAATCAAGCCTTTATGATAGAGTGGCCAGATGGAATCCACTCCTCAGTAAAAGGCACATGACAGCCCGCTTGGAGTTTGCAAAAAGGCCCCTAAAGGACTCTCAAACCATGAGAAACAAGATTCTCTGGTCTGATGAAACCAAGATTGAACTCTTTGGCCTGAATGCAAAGCGTCACATCTGGAGGAAACCTGGCACCATCCCTACGGTGAAGCATGGTGGTGGCAGCATCATGCTGTGGGGATGTTTTTCAGCAGTAGGGACTGAGAGACTAGTCAGGACCGAGGGAAAGATTAATGGAGCAAAGTACAGAGAGATCCTTGATGAAAACCTGCTCCAGAGCGCTTAGGACCTGACTGGTGCAAAGGTTCACCTTCCAACAGGACAACAACCCTAAGCACACAGCCAAGACAACGCAGGAGTGGCTTGGGGACAAGTCTCTGAATGTCCTTGAGTGGCCCAGCCAGATCCTGGACTTGATCGAAACCTGATCGAACATCTCTGGAGAGACCTAATAGCTGTGCAACGATGCTCCCCATCCAACCTGACAGATTTTGAGAGGATCTGCAGAGAAGAATGTGAGAAACTCCCCAAATACAGGTGTGCGAAGCTTGTAGCGTCATACCCAAGAAGACTCGAGGCTGTAATTGCTGTCAAAGGTGCTTCAACAAAGTACTGAGTAAAGGGTCTGAATACTAATGTAAATGTGATATTTCAATTTGCTCAAATTTCCACAAACATGTTTTTGCTTTGTCATTATGGGGTATTGTGTGTAGATTGGTGAGAAAAAAATAACAATTTAATCAATTTTAGAATAAGGCTGTAGCATAACAAAATATGGGAAAAGTGAAAGGGTCTGAATACTTTTTGAATGTACTGTTAGTGTTTGTTTGCTTTGATAAAATCCCCATATGTCCTTCATCTGCTTTCCCAATGAAAACTAGTTTGAAAATGTGAACATATTTTTTATGGAAGACATGTTGTATGTTCCTGAATGATGTACCATGATGTACTGTTTCATCTGAGATGGGTGCTACTCCCTCGCCGGTTTTGCCTGGTCACATCACGTTCCATATCCCGGTGCACACTGTTTCAGCCAAACTGAACTTCAGGGTGAGGAGCTAGGGGAAGTTAAGAGAGGAGTGAGGGGGAGAGAGGAGTGAGGGGGACAGAAGAGGTGGGGACAGGGGAGGAAAAAGGACTGGAAGCACTGACCTATCCCGAGAATCCACCAGCTCCCTCTTGGGCACAGTGTGCAAAACAGGTTTCAGGAGGGCACATCAAGTATTATGGTATCAATAGTTCAGTCTGGTACTTCTCCAAGTTTTTACATTAAATGTGTTATAAAACAGGGGTACATTTATTCATACTTATTCAGTAGCTGAATGTTATTGAAAAATTGTCAGATTGCTTGAACATGAACACATTAAAAGAGCTACACCACATGACACCTGCTCGTCTAACGGCTCACTTCAAAATCATGGGCATTAATATGGAGTTGGTCCCCCTTTGCTGCTATAACAGCCTTCACTCTTCTGGGAAGGCTTTCCACTAGATGTTGGAACATTGCTGTAGGGACTTGCTTCCATTCAGCCACAACAGCATTAGTGAGATCGGGCACTGATGTTGGGCGATTAGGCCTGGCCCGCAGTAGGTGTTTCAATTGATCCCAAAGGTGTTCGATGGGGTTGAGGTCAGTGCTCTGTGCAGGCCAGTCAATTTCTTCCACACCGATCTCAACAAACCATTTCTGTATGGACCTCGCTTTGTGCACAGGGGCATTGTCATGCTGAAACAGGAAAGGGCATTCCCCAAACTGTTGCCACAAAGTTGGAAGCACAGAATCATCTAGAATGGTGAAGCGTGATTCATCACTACAGAGAACGCGTTTCCACTGCTTCAGGGTCCAATGGCGGCGCGCTTTACACCACTCTAGCCGACGCTTAGCATTGTGATCTTAGGCTTGTGTGGCTGCTTGATCATGGAAACCCATTTCATTAAGTTCTTGTGCTGACGTTGCATCCAGAGGCAGTTTGGAACTCTGTAGTGAGTGTTGCAACCGAGGACAGACCATTTTTACGCGCTACAGCACTCGACGGTCCCATTATATGAGCTTGTGTGGCCTACCTCTTCGCGGCTGAGCCGTTGTTGCTCCTGGACGTTTCCACTTCACAATAATAGCACTTCACCAGGGCAGCTCTAGCAGGGCAGACATTTGACAAACTGACTTTTTGGGAAGGTGGCATCCTTAGACAGTGCCACGTTGAAAGTCACTCTTCAGTATGGCAATTCTACTGCCAATGTCTGTCTATGGAGATTGCATGGCTGTATGCTCGATTTTATACAGCGGTCAGCAACAGGTGAGGCTGAAATAGCCCAATCCACTCATTTGAAAGGGTGTTCACATACTTGTGTATATATAGTGTATATGTAATATTCATGCATTGTAATTTAAGAAAATGTCTTTAATATATCTACAGTAATATTGGAAAGAAAACAAATTGAGCCCACACAAAATTGCATTCTAATGGTGCAGCCTTCTTATTGGTCAACATAATTTTTTTAGTCATTTAGCAGACGCTCTTATCCAGAGCGACTTACAGTAGAGTGCATACATTTTATTACATTTTAATTAAATTTTTCACATACTGAGACAAGGATATCCCTACCGGCCAAACCCGGACAACGCTATGCCAATTGTGCGTCGCCCCACGGACCTCCCGGTTGCGGCCGGCTGCGACAGAGCCTGGGCGCGAGAGACTCTGGTGGCGCAGCTAGCACTGCGATGCAGTGCCCTAGACCACTGCGCCACCCGGGAGGCAATAATCTTGTCAATTCAACAACGAACTAGTCAATTTCACAAGAGATTTGGTGGCCACAGGCAATTTAACAACAAGAGAGGGTCCGTTGTTGAATTCTTACACATAATACCTTTAACTCATAGCAATTCTTAACTTGCCCTTGATATCGTTATATAATACAGTTGAAGTGGGAAGTTTACATACACATAGGTTGGAGTCATTAAAACTTGTTTTTCAACCACTCCACAAACTTCTTGTTAACAAACTATAGTTTTGGCAAGTCGGTTAGGACATCTACTTTGTGCATGACACAATTAATTTTCCAACAATTGTTTACAGATTATTTCATTTATAATTCACTGTATCACAATTCCAGTGGGTCAGCAGTTTACATTCACTAAGTTGACTGTGCCTTTAAACAGCTTGGAAAATTCCAGAAAATGATGTTATGCTTTAGAAGCTTCTGATAGGCTAATTTACATAATTTGAGTCAATTAGAGGTGTACCTGTGGATGTATTTCAAGGCCTACCTTCAAACTCAGTGCCTCTTTGCTTGACATCATGGGAAAATCAAAAGAAATCAGCCAAGACCACAGAAAAAAATTGTAGACCTCCACAAGTCTGTTTCATCCTTGGGAGCAATTTCCAAACGCCTGAAGGTACCATGTTCATCTGTACAAACAATAGTACGCAAGTATAAACACCATGGGACCACGCAGCCGTCATACCGCTCAGGAAGTAGACGCGTTCCGTCTCCTAGAGATTAATGTACTTTGGTGCTTAAAATGCAAATCAATCACAGAACAACAGCAAAGGACCTTGTGAAGATGCTGGAGGAAACAGCATCTATATCCACAGCAAAACGAGTCCTATATCGACATAACCTGAATGGTCGCTCAGCAAAGAAGAAGCCACTGCTCCAAAACCACCATAAAAAAGCCAGACTACGGTTTGCAACTGCACATGGGGACAAAGATCATACTTTTTGGAGAAATGTCCACTGGTCTAATGAAACAAAAATAGAACTGTTTGGCCATAATGACCATTGTTATGTTTGGAGGAAAAAGGGGGAGGCTTGTGTAACAGTATAACTTTAAACCGTCCCAACGCCCCGACCCGGGCGCGAACCAGGGACCCTCTGCACACATCAACAACTGACACCCACGAAGCGTCGTTACCCATCGCTCCACAAAAGCCGCGGCCCTTACAGAGCAAGGTGCAACACTACTTCTAGGTTTCAGAGCAAGTGACGTAACTGATTGAAACGCTACTAGCGCGTACCCGCTAACTAGCTAGCCATTTCACATCCGTTACACTTGCAAGCCAAAGAACACCATCCCAACCGTGAAGCACGGGGGTGGCAGCATTATGTTGTGGGGGGTGCTTTGCTGCAGGAGGGACTGGTGCACTTCACAAAATAGATGGCATCATGAGGATGGAAAATTATGTGGATATATCGAAGCAACATCTCAAGACATCAGTCAGGAAGTTAAAGCTTGGTCGCAAATTGGTCTTCCAAATGGTCAATGACCCCAAGCATACTTCCAAAGTTGTGGCAAAATGGCTTAAGGACAATAAAGTCAAGGTATTGGAGTGGCCATCACAAAGCCCTGACCTCAATCCCATAGAAAATTTGTGGGCAGAATTGAAAAAGCGTGTGCGAGCAAGGAGGCCTACAAACCTGACTCCGTTACACCAGCTCTGTCAGGAGTAATCGGCCAAAATTCACCCAATTTATTGTGGGAAGCTTGTGGAAGGCTACCCGAAACATTTGACCCAAGATAAACAATTTAAAGGCAATGCTATCAAATACTAATTGAGTGTATGTAAACTTCTTACCCACTGGGAATGTGATGAAAGAAATAAAAGCTGAAATAAATCACTCCACTATTATTCTGACATTTCACATTCTTAAAATAAAGTGGTGATCCTAACTGACCTAAGACAGGGAATTTTTTACTAGGATTAAATGTCAGGAATTGTGAAAAACGGAGTTTAAATGTATTTGGCTAAGGTGTATGTAAACTTCCAACTTCAACTGTATGTAGTGTACTGTAGTGGCTCAACAAATCACACTTTAGACAAAGCAACACGAAAAAGAATGTTTTTATTTATTTCTGAACTGTTTTATATAAGCAGTCCAACACATATGCTCTACCTGCCTTGGAAACAAAACAAAATTCATTAAAACAAAATCATTTTTAGAACAATTATTGAATAATATCATTGTCATCATAACCTCAATCGTAAGAGTAACCCAAAGCCAGTAGTATTTGTGGTACATGTAAAAGAGTGATGTGTGTGGACCAGTTCTCTACAGCAAGACGTCTGGTGCGAGCTCGTAGACAGGAGGCGCCATTTCCCCAAAACACAATAAATATGAAAGAGCAAGAGTCTGGTATTCAAACAAAAATAATCATCTGGTAACTCGCAGGTTCAATAGCTAAAGTCTATGTGCAAGATCCGAGCCAATGTCTTCACCACAAACAGATTAATATACATCCAAATCCCAACCCTTCCCCAGCCCATCGTCATCTGAACAGAAATCTACATCGTTAAATCTTTTTAAATAATCCTAGAGCATTTGTCATTTCATATACACATATATTCATATATATACTTGAATTTGTTAGTTTTTATCCTTACTATATGCCATCCTTTTTCATTATCTAGCGCGTGTGTGTGTGTGTGTGTGTGTGACAAAAACATCTCCACTAAATAAACATACTGACAAGCGATTGAATGCAGCACCCACACACACCAATTGAACCCATTACAACCAAGCCCGGTGTGTGACAGGTAAAGGTGCCAAAAGCCAGATTCACTCCATGCTAGAACAAACATAGAAACACTCCTCTCCTCACACTCTGCTCCACAGCACCAGTTGTTAGTTTTGTACCCTTTAAAAGACACGCATTCCTCAGATTCAGGGGTTAAGTGTGTGTGGCCAAAGGCTGGTGCTGTGAGGGGTCAAGGTTGAGAGAGGAGAATTCTCATTGGTCTAGAACAGTCAGCCAAACAGCAACAGGCATTTGGCACATTGAACATCAAGTAAGTAACACATTGGCTTAAAAAGGTGCTACAAAGTCGTTTCAACAAAAACCAAACCCATTCATTTGGTTTAAAAACAATTAAAAGACACCATGAAAGGTGACAGGTATCTCTAAAACAACATCACTTCCCCCTGACTTGTAAAGGCTACTAAGAATATCACCCTCCCAGCCCCACATGCAGGTCACAGCTGAGGAAATGCATGGTTATAACAGACAAGGAACATTGTACTGCATGAAAAAACAAAACCCTGAAATTACAATTGAGTGAACAAATGGTTTCACCTCTTCCCCCTCTCTCTTTTCTAAAACATCTCCCAGCTGTGCGTTCATGTCATTCAGTTAAACATGTCATGACTCCAGCACAACTGCTTCTCCTAAAACTGTGAAACATGAAGCTGCATTCTGGGTCACAATCAGAAATCATTTATAGGAAAGTTCAAACCAGCCTGAAGTGAACTTACTGATGGTTTGTGGAGTCAACAACCTAACACCTCTCTCTGCACTGACGTCCCTATACAGCCATTCCTGTGTGTCTGTCTGTAAATCTGCATGTGTGTGTGTAAATCTGCATATATGTGCGTGTGTGTGTGTAAAATCTACATCTGGATGGCTGCAAGACTATGGCATACACACAAATTAGGACTGCCCTGATACAATCACACAGCATTTGGCCCTCAGTGGTTCACAGATGCAGACACACACACACACACACAGAGGTATGCACACTGCCAGGTGATTGAAAGCTGTCAGACCCCCCCTCCCCACATGCCCACAGAGAAGAGGACAGACAGACATGTATTGTAGAGTAGTACTGTTTTATACAGGAGATACAGAGAAAGACTTGGGCTATATACACATACTGTGGCCCATAAAGACCGCTAGTCAGTCAGTAGATCCCTCCTCCATCTATGTCGGTTTGACGGTGTGTCCTTCATACACACCATCCCCTGTTCCTATAGTTACGAGTACAAGCGTTCCCCGGTCTCCATGGTTACCAGCAGCTGTACAGGAGCCAATCGGGGAAGTTTGTCCATGGTCACAAGAGTTCCGTGCCAGTGAGATCTGTATCAGGGGGCGATGCCTGCTTTCAAATGGGTCCTCCTGGGTGCTCAGGTGACTCAAGTAAATATTGACGTTGGCACTTTATGCACTTCAGTGATGAAGGGAGGACAAGAACAAAGGGTAAAAGTCTCTTCCAAATTCAAAGCAGCTTTCTTCCTCTCCTTTTTCATTCTCTGTTGAAGGAATGCAACCTGCTTCCACCTCTATGGCCCCATCTCTGGACACACAGCAACACACAGCGACAATAGCGTACGCACACACACACAGGGACAATAGCGTACACACACGCACACACACAAACACACAGGGACAATAGTGTACACGCACACACACAGGGACAATAGCGTACACACACACACACAGGGACAATAGCGTACACACGCGCACACACACACACACACACACACAGGGACAATAGCGTACACACACACACACACACACACACACACAGGGACAATAGCACACACACACCCAGCAACACACCGGTACAATAGCATACACACACAGCAACACACAGTTCATTGCCATTCTCTTGGTATGTCCCAGCAAGTCTTTGCTCCTGTTCTCCTTCTGCTTTTCTCTCCTCCCCTCCATATGAGCCCACAGGAGAGGAATGCCATTGGTCCAGCCCCCTCTCTCCAAGCGATGCCGTTGGTCCAGATCTTCACCTCCTGCTTTAGGTCCCGCCCCTCCACTACAGTCAGACAATCCTGTGGAGAGTGGCTGGCAGGTGTGTGTGGCTCAGGTCCAGTCTCTCTGGGGGATGAGGGAGACAAAGAGAAAAGGAGAAGAGGGGCCCTAGTCTTCAGTCTCCTACTCCAGGGTTGCTTTCTGCTGCTCTGCCAGGTTGACTGGGTGGAATGCCAGTGCATTGGGGTGAGAGGAGTGTGTCATCATTGAGAAGGGTCTACCCCCAGGCTACAGTGGGAGACGGAGGGGAGAAAACACTCTGGACCTCTTTAGGTACATGTACATCTCTTTCCCTTCATCCCAGGGTCCCATGGTACGCTTTGGCTTTCAGAGGAGAGGCTGGCGGCTTGGTCCATACACACTCCAGGGCGAGAGTGTGGGGTGTTCCAGTGTTTGTGTGTGTGTGTGTGTGTGTGTGTGTGTGTGTGTGTGTGATTTATGTGTCTAGGGCTGGGGGGGGCGGGTTCATAGGGGATGAGGTTATAAGATGTGGTGTGTGTGTGTGCAGGTGTGTGGCCTACAGGCCGTTGCTGTTGTGGTGTGTGAGGGGAGGTTTGGAGAGCTCCACCCCCCCAGCCCGTCCCTTCCCAATGACCTTAGGGGCGCGACGCAGCAGCTTCTGGGCCTCAGTGAACGCCTCGGTCAGCTCCTTCTTCCACTGGACAAACTCTGGGTCACTCTGCAGACAGGGAACACACACCTTCCATTTTAATAACTTACAACTTGCACAATCATTTACAGAGACCGAGACAGTGAAAGAGGAAGAGACCGAGACAGAAAGATCTAGTAGTTTTCCTACGTACCTCACACTGCAAGACAAACTGCTTCCCTCCTTTGATGCGCAGCAGGATGCACTTCTTATCTTTAATCTGTGTCTCCTCCACCGTCACAATCTGCTCCATCGTCAGCAGGTTTTGCTGTTGAACACACACCAACCAATCAGAAATTCACTTCGGGGAGAGAGGAATCAATCACAAACAAGCTGGGTATGAGATGGACCAATCAAAATGGAGCTATAGAGGAGAGGAGTCTTTTGAACGGAGCTGCAGAGTAAGGACGCTTCTCTGAACTCTGAACTGAGGAGACACTCCAACCCATCTACAGGGCCACTGCAAGAGGAAAGGAAGATGAGGAGAGGAGGGTTGGCCAGTAGTGGTCAGACTTACCTTTGTCTCTTTTACAGAATGTTTTCATGTTTTCATCCAGGCCTACAGAATGTTTATGTTTTCATCCAGGCCTAAAGAATGTTTTCATCCAGGTCTACAGAATGTTTATGTTTTTATCCAGGCCTACAGAATGTTTATGTTTTCATCCAGGCCTACAGAATGTTTTCATCCAGGGGCCTGTTGCACAAAAGTAGAATTAAGACATCCGGGATAAATGACTCAGCTGAGCTCAATGAAGCCAAAACATGTGCGTCCAGGCTTAATTGGTTGCACAAAGACCAAGCCAGGATGAGCAGACACGGATTCATTAAGCCAGGTGAAACCAATCCTGGATAGGTGCGCGCTCACGGCTCACTCAAATAGACCCCGCCACAGATCACAGATTAACTGATTTACCATGGCAACTAGAGCCGCGTACTTTTCCCCGTCGGAAGCACAAATCCTCATGGAGGCATACGAGGAGGTAAAAGATATAATTAAGAAGAAAGGCAACACCGCCACAGTGATAAAGCAAAGAGAAAAAGCGTGGCAAAGTATTGCAGACCGCCTGAATGCGTAAGTAGTGCACAATTACACACTCACCGCTCCGCTGAAACATCACAATTACAATTCAAATATTTAATTCACATCTCCAAAAATGCAGTTGTACTGTAATTATGAAACGGTTAAATTTTTAATTGAAATGCACTGCAGATATGAGTGAAATTGTGTAAAGTAACTCCATCACACTGTATAAAGCTATGATAAATTTTTTGATATTTTTACTGAAAACAAGACAAAAATACCAAGTAATTTTTTGCAGTGTGACTCCATTAAATGTGTGTGTGTGTGTGTGTGTGTGTGTGTGTGTGTGTGTAGATTAAACATGAACGGGCCAAAACGGACATGGCAGCAGGTCAAAATCAAATACAAGAACATTCTGCAGAATGGTATGGTCCCTGACTAATATTTAACAAAGCACAAGCATATATTGTACCCAGAAGGTGCCTGCTCACACATTGTCTGTACTGTTTTAGCAGTGAAAAAGAATACCCACAGACAAGGCACGGGTGGTGGGTCACCAAAGGCTGACCTTACCCCAGCAGAGGACATGGCCTTGGAGCTAAATAAAGGCAGGCCCGTCTTAGAGGGGATCCCTGGGGGGAAAGAGACGAGCATAGGTTCCTCCCAAGATGCCACCCGCTTCATTCAAGGTATGTCCTTCCATCTCTACATGGGATACAACCACATTCATATTGAATCAATTTGGACTGTCTGACTTTGGTTTACCTATTGCCTTGCAGTGTCTGGCAGCACTGTGTTCCTGTTAGAGCCACCAGCACAAGCACCAGACGATGCTGATCCAGTGAGTACTCCATCAAAGGCATACTGTAGGCCTGGCATGTCTTGTCTACTAGCTTCAATATGAATCCGATTAAATGTGATAGGGTGAAGGCCCCAGTGCAGCAGCAACAGCACATGATGGAGACGATGATGAGGAGGAGACCATCTCTCTGGATTCCAGAAGGCATGAGGTATCATGTTAAGACTGTGAAAGTACTATTTACTCTACAATGGTGAGGAGTCCTCATCAAAATCAAAAAATCTAATTTCTTTTACAGGACCCAGATGCTATACAGTGGGAAAACCAGCCTGGCAACATAGTGCGTATTAATAAAAGGACACCACATCCTGCCAAATTCCAGCTGCGCTAATTGTATTGTGTTCACAGAGCTCACAAGCTATCAGAAAGTTGTATGGCAACCACCTCCGGTGCCAAATAGAACTGGCAGACATAGACATTCAGTACAAGAAGAAAAAGATGGAAAATCTTGCACTGGAGTCCGAAATAAAAAAGAGGACAATTAGGAAACTGGACCTTGAAATAAAAAAACTTGAGAGGGAGGTGAGATATGCCTTCAATGTACACTGTATGCTAACTGTAACACAAATGTATTAATCATTATTTTTCTTTCCTCCCCCAGCTCCAAGAAGATGACACAGCTCAAAATAAAAATTAGGTATATTCTCGTAAAGTCAAGTGAGCCATGACATATGAGCTCTTATTGTGAGCACACAGGACGGTGGCATCTTTCTAAGGTTTTTTTTATTTTCCCAGCAATCAGTACAACCAAGTCATCGTTATAAGGCATCGCCCTCTTTTGCCCACCCCCCCAGCACCAGGTGTGGCCACTAGCCTATATGAAGGCCCAAAATTGTGTGTTCCTTTCTGCTCTGACAATGGCATGCCCATTCGTGCGAGATGTGGTGGATGAAGAAGCACTTGTGCTGAGGAGAGCCTTCAGGCGAGAAAGGGTCTTCAGGGACCGGTTGGACCCACTGGCCTTCCCTGATGACCATCTATATGAAAGATACAGGTTTTCTGCAGATGGCATCAGGTATCTATGCAGACTACTGGGTCCCAGGATTAAGCACCGCACTGCACGGAGCCATGCACTGAGTGTGGAGCAAATGGTTTGTGTGGCCTTGCGCTTTTTTGCTAGTGGAGCCTTCCTGTACTCAGTGGGGGATGCAGAACAGCTGAACAAGGCCACAATTTGCCGCACAATAAGGAGTGTGTGTCTGGCTATCAAAGCATTAGCAGATGTCTTCATCTCCTTCCCTGGCCACAGAAGACTCTGTGACATCAAAGAGGAGTTCTATAGGATTGCAGGTAAGAGGATCTACAAATTACAGGACAACTGTTAACACATAGTAGGATACTCATTACTTTGTGTGACAGGTTTCCCCAATGTCATTGGTGCAGTGGACTGCACACACATAAGGATAAAAGCCCCCTCAGGTGCCCATGAGGCCGATTTTGTGAATAGGAAATCCTTTCACAGCATTAATGTTCAGGTGAACATAACTTTTTGATATTGTCCATTGACGAACACTCTGCATTGCCAGTGATGTGCATTGATTGGTGTAATATTCCTCATCTTATGATTTCAGATGGTCTGCAATGCTGACTGTGTGATCAGCAATGTTGTGGCAAAATGGCCTGGCTCAGTCCATGACTCCAGAATCTTTCGGGCCTCTGAAATCTATCAGTGCCTATCACAAGGTAAGCCACACAACCCCTATTTATAACCATCATGGCTGTGTCAAGAATATCACTGTGTTTATGAGGTAGTAATGATGAGATTTTGTGTTGACAGGTGAATTCTCTGGTGTGTTGCTGGGAGCCTTTTCTCCTGACACCTTTCACAGACCCCCAGGAAGCACAGCAGGCCTACAACCATGCCCATGCCAGGACCAGGGCCAGAGTTGAAATGACCTTTGGCCTCCTGAAGGCACGCTTTCACTGCCTTCACAAATTAAGGGTCAGCCCTGTTAGGGCATGTGATATTACTGTGGCTTGTGCTGTCCTCCACAATGTGGCCTGCCTGAGGAAGGAGAGGGCCCCCAGAGTGCCACCAGCCATGGACTGGGACAATCCGGCAATCTTCCCTGATGACGACAGTGGTCGGCTGCTGAGGGACCAATATGTGTTGAATTATTTTAGTTAGTATGTGTGCTTTCAATTTTGGTTAAATATGTCCTGCGGTGGCAGAGGAATTTGGGTTTTTTTGGGTTCGTTTTTTGACGAATTTGGCCTCTTATGATGTTTGTGCGGTATACTGTGTGTAATACAAGGCTGCAGGGAGGCTACTGCATCCATTCATTTGTCTGTTCAGTTGACGTGTATGGATTTGTCCTGCATTTATTTTAGTGTGCAGACATGCAGGGTGTGTTATACAGACCTTTGAATGTGTATGTATCATTTTGTATAATATGCTTGGATTCTGTGCTTTCCATCTTGTAGAGTCACTGTGACTTCAGTTTCGAAAGGAGCTGATGGCTTACCTGCTTTGTTTTGTCCTTATTCAATAAAGGAACATAATGTTACACATTGTGTTTTTATATTCATATGGAATGTGTATTTGTTTATATGACAGAGTACTAGGGCCACACTGAAGAAAAAGGATAAAGTCATACATTTATGAGGCTGGTTCTTTCTGCAGAAAAGCTACATATTGTTTTTACAGTTTTGATACTTATGACAATGTGATACTTAATATTCTGGCACATCAGCATGTCTTTGTTTATGAAACCATACTGAAGTACAATTTCACGAAATGCCCCACATCTGTCATTTTAACAACTGTCCTCCTTTAAAACAACTGGTTACAATATTATGACTTGTGTTTTTTTCCCCTCTGTGGCCCTAATATTCTATCATTTTATATATAGCCTTATAGTCTATGGGAAACTGTAAATTATCTAATGATAGCAACATCATCTAAAAATCATTTTTTATCCAAAATCATTGAAATTAATGATCACAAACGTTTAAATAATAACAGTGGGTCTAGTTATATGTGATAACAATGTATAGTGAGCAGTGAAATAACTATTGGTTTCCATTTGTGGTGACTGCTGACTGACATTAGGGATGAGATTAAATAGATCCTGGAATTTAGCCTGGTCTGGAGCAGGCTAGCGCCACAGAATAAATCTCCATGGTAATTTATACCATAACATATCCTCCTGCCCCCTATCCATCTTTAGTGCAACCGGATTACGGATCAATTGAGCCAGGATCACCAAGATATCCTGGCTTAATCCCTTATCCTAGTTTTGTGCAACAGGCCCCTGGGGCCTGTTGCACAAAAGTAGAATTAAGACATCCGGGATAAATGACTCAGCTGAGCTCAATGAAGCCAAAACATGTGCGTCCAGGCTTAATTGGTTGCACAAAGACCAAGCCAGGATGAGCAGACACGGATTCATTAAGCCAGGTGAAACCAATCCTGGATAGGTGCGCGCTCACGGCTCACTCAAATAGACCCCGCCACAGATCACAGATTAACTGATTTACCATGGCAACTAGAGCCGCGTACTTTTCCCCGTCGGAAGCACAAATCCTCATGGAGGCATACGAGGAGGTAAAAGATATAATTAAGAAGAAAGGCAACACCGCCACAGTGATAAAGCAAAGAGAAAAAGCGTGGCAAAGTATTGCAGACCGCCTGAATGCGTAAGTAGTGCACAATTACACACTCACCGCTCCGCTGAAACATCACAATTACAATTCAAATATTTAATTCACATCTCCAAAAATGCAGTTGTACTGTAATTATGAAACGGTTAAATTTTTAATTGAAATGCACTGCAGATATGAGTGAAATTGTGTAAAGTAACTCCATCACACTGTATAAAGCTATGATAAATTTTTTGATATTTTTACTGAAAACAAGACAAAAATACCAAGTAATTTTTTGCAGTGTGACTCCATTAAAGTGTGTGTGTGTGTGTGTGTGTGTGTGTGTGTGTAGATTAAACATGAACGGGCCAAAACGGACATGGCAGCAGGTCAAAATCAAATACAAGAACATTCTGCAGAATGGTATGGTCCCTGACTAATATTTAACAAAGCACAAGCATATATTGTACCCAGAAGGTGCCTGCTCACACATTGTCTGTACTGTTTTAGCAGTGAAAAAGAATACCCACAGACAAGGCACGGGTGGTGGGTCACCAAAGGCTGACCTTACCCCAGCAGAGGACATGGCCTTGGAGCTAAATAAAGGCAGGCCCGTCTTAGAGGGGATCCCTGGGGGGAAAGAGACGAGCATAGGTTCCTCCCAAGATGCCACCCGCTTCATTCAAGGTATGTCCTTCCATCTCTACATGGGATACAACCACATTCATATTGAATCAATTTGGACTGTCTGACTTTGGTTTACCTATTGCCTTGCAGTGTCTGGCAGCACTGTGTTCCTGTTAGAGCCACCAGCACAAGCACCAGACGATGCTGATCCAGTGAGTACTCCATCAAAGGCATACTGTAGGCCTGGCATGTCTTGTCTACTAGCTTCAATATGAATCCGATTAAATGTGATAGGGTGAAGGCCCCAGTGCAGCAGCAACAGCACATGATGGAGACGATGATGAGGAGGAGACCATCTCTCTGGATTCCAGAAGGCATGAGGTATCATGTTAAGACTGTGAAAGTACTATTTACTCTACAATGGTGAGGAGTCCTCATCAAAATCAAAAAATCTAATTTCTTTTACAGGACCCAGATGCTATACAGTGGGAAAACCAGCCTGGCAACATAGTGCGTATTAATAAAAGGACACCACATCCTGCCAAATTCCAGCTGCGCTAATTGTATTGTGTTCACAGAGCTCACAAGCTATCAGAAAGTTGTATGGCAACCACCTCCGGCGCCAAATAGAACTGGCAGACATAGACATTCAGTACAAGAAGAAAAAGATGGAAAATCTTGCACTGGAGTCCGAAATAAAAAAGAGGACAATTAGGAAACTGGACCTTGAAATAAAAAAACTTGAGAGGGAGGTGAGATATGCCTTCAATGTACACTGTATGCTAACTGTAACACAAATGTATTAATCATTATTTTTCTTTCCTCCCCCAGCTCCAAGAAGATGACACAGCTCAAAATAAAAATTAGGTATATTCTCGTAAAGTCAGGTGAGCCATGACATATGAGCTCTTATTGTGAGCACACAGGACGGTGGCATCTTTCTAAGGTTTTTTTTATTTTCCCAGCAATCAGTACAACCAAGTCATCGTTATAAGGCATCGCCCTCTTTTGCCCACCCCCCCAGCACCAGGTGTGGCCACTAGCCTATATGAAGGCCCAAAATTGTGTGTTCCTTTCTGCTCTGACAATGGCATGCCCATTCGTGCGAGATGTGGTGGATGAAGAAGCACTTGTGCTGAGGAGAGCCTTCAGGCGAGAAAGGGTCTTCAGGGACCGGTTGGACCCACTGGCCTTCCCTGATGACCATCTATATGAAAGATACAGGTTTTCTGCAGATGGCATCAGGTATCTATGCAGACTACTGGGTCCCAGGATTAAGCACCGCACTGCACGGAGCCATGCACTGAGTGTGGAGCAAATGGTTTGTGTGGCCTTGCGCTTTTTTGCTAGTGGAGCCTTCCTGTACTCAGTGGGGGATGCAGAACAGCTGAATAAGGCCACAATTTGCCGCACAATAAGGAGTGTGTGTCTGGCTATCAAAGCATTAGCAGATGTCTTCATCTCCTTCCCTGGCCACAGAAGACTCTGTGACATCAAAGAGGAGTTCTATAGGATTGCAGGTAAGAGGATCTACAAATTACAGGACAACTGTTAACACATAGTAGGATACTCATTACTTTGTGTGACAGGTTTCCCCAATGTCATTGGTGCAGTGGACTGCACACACATAAGGATAAAAGCCCCCTCAGGTGCCCATGAGGCCGATTTTGTGAATAGGAAATCCTTTCACAGCATTAATGTTCAGGTGAACATAACTTTTTGATATTGTCCATTGACGAACACTCTGCATTGCCAGTGATGTGCATTGATTGGTGTAATATTCCTCATCTTATGATTTCAGATGGTCTGCAATGCTGACTGTGTGATCAGCAATGTTGTGGCAAAATGGCCTGGCTCAGTCCATGACTCCAGAATCTTTCGGGCCTCTGAAATCTATCAGTGCCTATCACAAGGTAAGCCACACAACCCCTATTTATAACCATCATGGCTGTGTCAAGAATATCACTGTGTTTATGAGGTAGTAATGATGAGATTTTGTGTTGACAGGTGAATTCTCTGGTGTGTTGCTGGGAGACAGGGGGTATGGCTGCCAGCCTTTTCTCCTGACACCTTTCACAGACCCCCAGGAAGCACAGCAGGCCTACAACCATGCCCATGCCAGGACCAGGGCCAGAGTTTAAATGACCTTTGGCCTCCTGAAGGCACGCTTTCACTGCCTTCACAAATTAAGGGTCAGCCCTGTTAGGGCATGTGATATTACTGTGGCTTGTGCTGTCCTCCACAATGTGGCCTGCCTGAGGAAGGAGAGGGCCCCCAGAGTGCCACCAGCCATGGACTGGGACAATCCGGCAATCTTCCCTGATGACGACAGTGGTCGGCTGCTGAGGGACCAATATGTGTTGAATTATTTTAGTTAGTATGTGTGCTTTCAATTTTGGTTAAATATGTCCTGCGGTGGCAGAGGAATTTGGGTTTTTTTGGGTTCGTTTTTTGACGAATTTGGCCTCTTATGATGTTTGTGCGGTATACTGTGTGTAATACAAGGCTGCAGGGAGGCTACTGCATCCATTCATTTGTCTGTTCAGTTGATGTGTATGGATTTGTCCTGCATTTATTTTAGTGTGCAGACATGCAGGGTGTGTTATACAGACCTTTGAATGTGTATGTATCATTTTGTATAATATGCTTGGATTCTGTGCTTTCCATCTTGTAGAGTCACTGTGACTTCAGTTTCGAAAGGAGCTGATGGTTTACCTGCTTTGTTTTGTCCTTATTCAATAAAGGAACATAATGTTACACATTGTGTTTTTATATTCATATGGAATGTGTATTTGTTTATATGACAGAGTACTAGGGCCACACTGAAGAAAAAGGATAAAGTCATACATTTATGAGGCTGGTTCTTTCTGCAGAAAAGCTACATATTGTTTTTACAGTTTTGATACTTATGACAATGTGATACTTAATATTCTGGCACATCAGCATGTCTTTGTTTATGAAACCATACTGAAGTACAATTTCACGAAATGCCCCACATCTGTCATTTTAACAACTGTCCTCCTTTAAAACAACTGGTTACAATATTATGACTTGTGTTTTTTTCCCCTCTGTGGCCCTAATATTCTATCATTTTATATATAGCCTTATAGTCTATGGGAAACTGTAAATTATCTAATGATAGCAACATCATCTAAAAATCATTTTTTATCCAAAATCATTGAAATTAATGATCACAAACGTTTAAATAATAACAGTGGGTCTAGTTATATGTGATAACAATGTATAGTGAGCAGTGAAATAACTATTGGTTTCCATTTGTGGTGACTGCTGACTGACATTAGGGATGAGATTAAATAGATCCTGGAATTTAGCCTGGTCTGGAGCAGGCTAGCTCCACAGAATAAATCTCCATGGTAATTTATACCATAACATATCCTCCTGCCCCCTATCCATCTTTAGTGCAACCGGATTACGAATCAATTGAGCCAGGATCACCAAGATATCCTGGCTTAATCCCTTATCCTAGTTTTGTGCAACAGGCCCCTGGTCTACAGAATGTTTATGTTTTTATCCAGGCCTACAGAATGTTTATGTTTTTATCCAGGCCTACAGAATGTTTATGTTTTTATCCAGGCCTAAAGAATGTTTATGTTTTTATCCAGGCCTACAGAATGTTTATGTTTTTATCCAGGCCTACAGAATGTTTATGTTTTTATCCAGGCCTACAGAATGTTTATGGTTTCATCCAGGCCTACAGAATGTTTATGGTTTCATCCAGGCCTACAGAATGTTTATGGTTTCATCCAGGCCTACAGAATGTTTATGTTTTCATCCAGGCCTACAGAATGTTTATGGTTTCATCCAGGCCTACAGAATGTTTATGGTTTCATCCAGGCCTACAGAATGGGTTCATCCAGGCCTACAGAATGTTTATGTTTTCATCCAGGCCTACAGAATGTTTATGTTTTCATCCAGGCCTACAGAATGTTTATGTTTTCATCCAGGCCTACAGAATGTTTATGTTTTCATCCAGGCCTACAGAATGTTTATGTTTTCATCCAGGCCTACAGAATGTTTATGTTTTTATCCAGGCCTACAGAATGTTTATGTTTTCATCCAGGCCTACAGAATGGTTTCATCCAGGCCTACAGAATGGTTTCATCCAGGCCTACAGAATGGTTTCATCCAGGCCTACAGAATGGTTTCATCCAGGCCTACAGAATGGTTTCATCCAGGCCTAAAGAATGTTTATGTTTTCATCCAGGCCTACAGAATGGTTTCATCCAGGCCTACAGAATGTTTATGTTTTCATCCAGGCCTACAGAATGGTTTCATCCAGGCCTACAGAATGTTTATGTTTTCATCCAGGCCTACAGAATGTTTATGTTTTCATCCAGGCCTACAGAATGTTTATGTTTTCATCCAGGCCTACAGAATGTTTATGTTTTCATCCAGGCCTACAGAATGTTTATGTTTTTATCCAGGCCTACAGAATGTTTATGTTTTTATCCAGGCCTACAGAATGTTTATGTTTTTATCCAGGCCTACAGAATGTTTATGGTTTCATCCAGGCCTACAGAATGTTTATGGTTTCATCCAGGCCTACAGAATGTTTATGGTTTCATCCAGGCCTACAGAATGTTTATGGTTTCATCCAGGCCTACAGAATGTTTATGGTTTCATCCAGGCCTGCAGAATGTTTATGGTTTCATCCAGGCCTACAGAATGTTTATGGTTTCATCCAGGCCTACAGAATGTTTATGGTTTCATCCAGGCCTACAGAATGTTTATGGTTTCATCCAGGCCTACAGAATGTTTATGTTTTCATCCAGGACTACAGAATGTTTATGTTTTCATCCAGGCCTACAGAATGTTTATGTTTTCATCCAGGCCTACAGAATGTTTATGTTTTCATCCAGGCCTACAGAATGTTTATGTTTTCATCCAGGCCTACAGAATGTTTATGTTTTCATCCAGGCCTACAGAATGTTTATGTTTTCATCCAGGCCTACAGAATGTTTATGGTTTCATCCAGGCCTACAGAATGTTTATGGTTTCATCCAGGCCTACAGAATGTTTATGGTTTCATCCAGGCCTACAGAATGTTTATGGTTTCATCCAGGCCTACAGAATGTTTATGGTTTCATCCAGGCCTACAGAATGGTTTCATCCAGGCCTACAGAATGGTTTCATCCAGGCCCTACAGAATGGTTTCATCCAGGCCTACAGAATGGTTTCATCCAGGCCTACAGAATGGTTTCATCCAGGCCTACAGAATGGTTTCATCCAGGCCTACAGAATGGTTTCATCCAGGCCTACAGAATGGTTTCATCCAGGCCCTACAGAATGGTTTCATCCAGGCCTACAGAATGGTTTCATCCAGGCCTACAGAATGGTTTCATCCAGGCCTACAGAATCTTTTCATGTTTTTAATCCAGGCCTACAGAATGGAGCGAGGACAGACAACCTTCATTCACTGACAGATGGACAATGACGAAGAATACACACACCACACCCATCACTCACCACACCCATCACATACCCATGAAAGCACATGCTTGTAAGTGGAAACAGACAGACGACCACATACGTGAACAACAGAAGAAGCACACCAACTGAAACACACACAACTTAAACACACAAAAGGGGAAGTAGAGGTGTGTGTGTTGCTCACCCGTGACTCCCCCTCTCCCCTCCACTCCACTCGGTTGGGGAACAGGTAGAAGTATCTGCGCTGCCACTGCGTCAGGAACGGGTTCCCCAGCTTCAACATGTAGCCGTGCATTATACAGTCCTTCCCCAGGGCATAGTCTACAACACACAAATACACACACATGGAATGAAAGCCAGCGTCAGCAGGTACAAGGAAAATCTTACCCACATGATGTGTGTGAGGTAGGGCTGCACAATGATAAAACACTATGTTCCACAATACCTACTGTCTTACAAGTGTTTTGTTACAACACAAGTCATATCATCAATACAAAAATATTGCAATATGACATTCAGTCCATATCGTGCATCTCTAGTGGGATGTGTGTGGAGATGTGCGTCGTGTGTGGAGACGTGTGTGGAGACGTGTGTGGAGATGTGCGTCGTGTGTGGAGACGTGTGTGGAGACGTGTGTGGAGACGTGTGTGGAGACGTGTGTGGAGACGTGTGTGGAGACGTGTGTGGAGATGTGCGTCGTGTGTGGAGACGTGTGTGGAGACGTGTGTGGAGATGTGCGTCGTGTGTGGAGACGTGTGTGGAGACGTGTGTGGAGACGTGTGTGGAGACGTGTGTGGAGACGTGTGTGGAGACGTGTGTGGAGACGTGTGTGGAGATGTGCGTCGTGTGTGTGTGTGTGTGGAGATGTGCGTCGTGTGTGTGTGTGTGTGGAGATGTGCGTCGTGTGTGTGTGTGTGTGGAGATGTGCGTCGTGTGTGTGTGTGTGTGTGTGGAGATATGCGTCGTGTGTGTGTGTGTGTGTGGAGATGTGCGTCGTGTGTGTGTGTGTGTGTGTGGAGATATGCGTCGTGTGTGTGTGTGTGTGTGTGTGTGTGGAGATATGCGTCGTGTGTGTGTGTGTGTGTGTGTGTGGAGATATGCGTCGTGTGTGTGTGTGTGTGTGTGTGGAGATATGCGTCGTGTGTCTGTGTGTGTGTGTGGAGATATGCGTCGTGTGTGTGTGTGTGTGTGGAGATATGCGTCGTGTGTGTGTGTGTGTGTGTGTGTGTGTGTCTGGAGATGTGCGTCGTGTGTGTGTGGAGATGTGCGTCGTGTGTGTGTGTGTGTGGAGATATGCGTCGCGTGTGTGTGTGTGTGTGTGTGTGTGGAGATATGCGTCGTGTGTGTGTGTGTGTGGAGATATGCGTCGTGTGTGTGTGTGTGTGTGTGTGTGGAGATATGCGTCGTGTGTGTGTGTGTGTGTGTGTGTGTGTGTGTGTGTGGAGATATGCGTCGTGTGTGTGTGTGTGTGTGTGTGTGTGTGTGTGGAGATATGCGTCGTGTGTCTGTGTGTGTGTGTGGAGATATGCGTCGTGTGTGTGTGTGTGTGGAGATATGCGTCGTGTGTGTGTGTGTGTGTGTGTGTGTGTGTGTGTGTGTGTGTGTGTGTGTGTGTGTGGAGATATGCGTCGTGTGTGTGTGTGTGTGGAGATATGCGTCGTGTGTGTGTGTGTGTGTGGAGATATGCGTCGTGTGTGTGTGTGTGTGTGTGTGTGTGTGTGTGTGTGTGTGTGTGTGTGGAGATATGCGCCGTGTGTCTGTGTGTGTGTGGAGATGTGCGTCGTGTGTCTGTGTGTGTGTGGAGATGTGCGCCGTGTGTGTGTGTGTGGAGATGTGCGCCGTGTGTCTGTGTGTGTGGAGATGTGCGTCGTGTGTGTCCTCCTACCCTCCTCGTGGCGCAGCTGTTTGTTCTTGGCCCTCTTGCGGGCCTCGTTCTTGTCCGTGTCGGAGTTGACCGCCTCGTACACCGTCTCAGCCACCTCCTGCTGCCAGCGTTCTGAGATGACCAGGGGGAAGTTCTTATACAACTCCTGGTCACTGTCCAACAACTGGAGAGAGGGAAAGGTGAAAGGGGAGAGGAGGAAGAGAGAGGAAGAGGAGAGAGGAACGAGACAGCTATGAGGTGTAAGGCTAAGTGAAGTCATGTCTGAGAACCACGACACCAGTCCTTGTGAGATCTGCTAAGCTGTGCAGCACCACTGTAATTAAGGCAGCCTGGAACGCTCCCAATGTTCCTAATACTGTTGTGTAATGTTAAACCTCTGTTGGAAGGACTTTCTCTCTGTACACTGATAGAGTCACGTTACACCTCAGCCTCCATGTGTGTGAGCATGTGTGTGTGTGAGCGTGTGTGAGCGTGTGTGTGTGTGAGCATGTGTGAGCGTGTGTGTGTGTGAGCATGTGTGTGTGTGAGCATGTGTGTGTGTGTGTGTGAGCATGTGTGTGTGTGTGTGAGCATGTGTGAGCATGTGTGCGTGTGTGTGTGCGTTGCAGTATGATGTAGGTGAGTGTGTATATCAGGATTACCGTTTTAGCGGTTATATAATGCTGTGGATTTGACTTTGATGCCCTTGGTGGTTTCATGAGATAAGGGGTGTGTGTGTTGGGAGCTTTACCTTGATGCCCTTGGTGGTTTCATGAGATAAGGGGTGTGTGTGTTGGGAGCTTTACCTTGATGCCCTTGGTGTCCTCCTCATCAAAGGAACCAATGTCAAAAGCATCTGCTGCATTTACCTCTCCTCTAGGAGGGATGAGAGGGGGAGAATACTGGAGGAGAGGAGAGGGAGGAGAAGAGAGAAGGAAGAGGGGGGAGAGAAAGGGGGATAGGTATTAGAGAAGAAAAGAGGGTGAGTGAACAAAGCAACTACTACATTCCTACAGCAGAGGAGTAACCATGGCAACAGATGGAGAGAAAGAGAACAGGGACGACTGTCCAGACTGGGAGACTTTATAATGAACCTGGTCACCTGATTCAACACAAACACGCCTTACCTTCTGGAGATACACTTGCTGCCAGTCAATGCCTTTGAAGAACAGATGCTCCTTCACCTCTGGGGCCCTGTGTGTGTGTGTGTTGTGTGTTGTGTATGTGTGTGTGTTGTGTGTTGTGTGTGTGTGTGTGTGTGTGTGTGTGTGTGTGTGTGTGTGTGTGTGTGCGTGCATGGAGAGAAAGGGAGCGAGAGAAAAAGCCAGGTCATTCTCACATTGGAACAGTTTCATGTCCTAACAGCAGGTGGCAGTATTTCCAACAAAACCAAACTAGGTTACGGACTATTATAATGTATTGGCCTTTCATAGTATTCACACTAGGCCTTATACCCGCCACAAGGTTGGACAGAGAACCAATGGAAATGTTCAATTATGTTGCTCAGGACAGGTGCATGGTAAAAACAAATGGCTTTTGTTTAAAAACAAATGGCTTTTGTGTCAACGCACAATGCACTCTATTGGTGCATTGAAAAACAAATGGCTAGCCCAGAACAGTTAAATACTGTTTATGAGGTATGCAGTCCAAGGTTGAAGTTTCTTAGAACCTGACATTAACAACAATGATTGTAAAACAATGTTAGTAGTAGCAGGTGTTTGGGTGTGTGTGGTTGTGTGCGCGTGTGTACCCTCGTCCCAGGCAGCCCAGTCTTTTCACCACATCTCTCTGCAGCAGACCCTCCAATAGACCCTTCAGCTCCACAGAGAACGAGTCTGGCAACTCCACGTTCTATGGAGAGGAGAGAGAGAAAGAGGAGATTAGTCTCATTTCCTTCTTTAACAAGATAAAATACTGACTTGATTTATCATGACAATAAAGCCTATTCAATATGTATTGAAAATTGAGAGGGAAGAAGAGGATGTGTGCTCCATCATTCCTTGTTCCATAGTATGTCCACAGTCCTCCTCCATAACACTCTCATTCCAAGCCCTCTAACTTTGGTGGTGATCATTTATCTAATAAAACCATTAAATCAGAATTCCTAACAGGGATTATATAGATTACTCAGATTAAGTGGCTGGATTAAAACCTAATCTGATTTAATCTCGACTGACAATACTTTCCTTGTTTAGCCCCTCCTAACAGTTCTCTCTGCTCTGATACTCCATAGTCTTCTACAGTAGACATACTCTAGTCAAGACCAGGGGTGACCAACCCTCTTCAAGGAGAACTACCACATGTGCAGGTTTTGGTTCCAGCCCTGCTCTAAAACCTGATCCAGCTAATCGTGGTCCTGAGGCTTGCAACAAAACCCTGCGTGAGGGTAGCTTCTCAAGAGGGTTTGGCACGGCTGGTCTAGGCCTCCCCTCGTAGTCTATGGCTTTCTTTCTCCCCAATTTCATGGTATCCAATTAGTAGTTAGTCGTGTCCCATCGCTGCAACTCCCGTACGGACTCGGGAGAGGCGAAGGTCGAGAGCCATGCGCCCTCCGAAACACAACCCAGCCAAGCTTCTTGGCACAATGCTGGCTTAACCCGGAAGCCAGCCGCACGATTGTGTCGGAGGAAGCACGTGACCTGGCAATCGTGTCAGCGTGCACTGCTCCCAGCCTCCCACAGGAGTCGCTAGTGTTGGACGGGATCCCTGCCGGCCAAACCCTCCCCTAACCCGGTTGACGCTGGACTAAATGTAGGCCACCCCGGTCGTGACCGGCTGCGACAGAGCCTGGACTCGAACCAGGATCTCTAGTGGCACAGCTAGTACTGCGATGCGGTGCCTTAGACCACTGCACCACTCGGGACGCTCCCTCTATGTGTAATCTGACGCTGTTTGTAGCAGGCAGAGAGACGGATGCAAAGTAAGGATGCAAATGCACCTTTTTCCTGCCAGAAGCTCTTCTCAATGCTCCCTCTCCTGCCTCTCTCTCATTCCCTGGGCATTATGACACAGACTTGGCAGGAGGAGTTCTCTGTAACATCTGTGAAGATGATATCTCCAGGATATGTACTGCTGCGGGTAGTGTTTGTGTGCTTTTGTTTCAGTGTATTGAAGGATAAATCCTTACTTTGCGTATACAGGGCCTTCAGACAGTATTCACATTCCTAGACTTTTTACACATTTTGTTGTGTTACAATCTGAATTCAAAATTGATTAAACAGATGTTTTGTCACTGCATACACACTATACCCCATAATGTCAGTGGATCATAAAAAACGAATTAATAAAAAATGAAAAGTTGAAATGTCTTGAGTGAATGCATCCAACCACTTTGTTATGACCTAAATACGTTCAGGAGTAAAAATGTGCTTAACAAGTCACATAATAAGTTGCATGGACTCACTGTGTGTGAAATAATAGTGTTTAACATGGTTGTTGAATGACTACCTCATCTCTGTACCCCACACATACAATTATCTGTAAGGTCCCTCATCAAGCAGTGAATTTGAAACACAGATTCAACCACAAAGACCAGGGAGGTTTTTCAATGCCTCACAAAGAAGGGCACCTATTGATAGATAAAACAAATAAAAAAGCAGACACTGAATTTCCCTTTGAGCATGAAGTTATTAATTACACTTTGGATGGTGTACCTATACACCCAGTCACTACAAAGATACAGGTGTCCTTTCTAACTCAGTTGCTGGAGAGGAAGGAAACCGCTTAGGGATTTCACCATGAGGCCAATGGTAACTTTAAAACAGTTACAGAGTTTAATGGCTGTGATAGGAGGAAACTGCGGATGGATCAACATTGTAGTTACTCCACAATACTAACCTAAATGACAGAGTGAAAAGGAAGCCTGTACAGAATAATATTCCAAAAAGGCACTACAGTACCCACCCTTCTTGAACTCATACATTACTGTTTTGGTTCATTTGAGGAAAAATGTAATTACTATGACTGTGATATGTGGTTGTCCCACCTAGCGATCTTAAGATGCACTAACTAAGTCTCTCTGGAGAAGAGTCTGCTAAATGACTACAATGTCAAAGTAATACAGCAAAAAATGTGGCAAAACAATTTACTTTTAGTCCTGAATACAAAGTGTTACGTTCGGGTCAAATCTAATACACCACATTACTCAATACCATTCTCCATATTTTCAAGCATAGTGGTGATTGCATCATGTTATGGGTATGTTTGTAAATCGGTAAGGTCTGGGGAGTTTATCAGGATGAAATAAGAAATGGAATGTCGGATAAAATCCTAGAGGAAAACCTGGTTCAGTCTGCTTTCCACCAGACACTGGGAAATTAATTCACCTTTCAGCAGGACAATAACCTAAAACACAAGGCCAAATTTACACTGGAGTTGCTTACCAAGAAGACAGTGAATGTTCCTGAGTGGCCGAGTTACAGTTTTGACTTAAATCTACTTGAAAATCTATGTCAAGACCTGAAAATGGTTGTCTAACAATGATCAACAACCAATTTGACAGGGCTTGAAGAATTTAGAAAATAATAATGGGGAAATGTTGCACAATCCAGGTGTGGAAAGCTCTTAGACTTAGCCAGAGAGACTCACAGCTGTAATCGCTGCAAAAGGTGCTACAAAGTACTCACTCAGGGGTGTGAATACTTATGTAAATGAGATATTTATATATTTCATGGTCAATAAATTTGCAAACATTTCTAAAAGAAAGTATTTATTTAATCCATGTTGAATTCATGCTGTAACATGTGGAATAAATCAAGAGGTATGAGTACTTCTGTTCTGTGTCAACATGAACTAACCACATGCTGTGTGTTCAAGTGCGCATAAGGACATCTCAATGAGTGTGTGTGTGTGCTTTGTGTGCACTGTAGTGTACACAACGATCTATCATAGTGTGTGTGTGTGTGTGTGTGTGCACGTGCGCATAAGGAGGCCTTACCATAGTGAGCGTCATCCGGTCAATCTCATGTTTGTCTTTGGTCTTGTGCTGTCTGAAGGGACTGTGCCTAGAGAGAGAACAGAGAGCTGTTAGTGTTACTGTAGTGGGAGGGAAGGAGTGTGGGAAACGGTGAAACAGTGAACCAAGTCATGTGAGTGATGTCACACTGACAAGCTAGTCCTCAGCAGATAACGTGTGTGTATCTCACATGTGTGTGTATCTCTCTCTCTCTCGTCTTTGAAGTGTTCAAACACACTGACACACACATCAACTTCCCTCCCTCCCCCTCTCTCTTTCTCACTCCCTCACTTCACACCATACCTAGCAATCGTTACCGGCCCCTAAACCCAGCTGCCTGCCTGCCTCTGAAGTGTGACCTAATGGGCCCGGACCACTGGCATTTACACACTCCACATCAAACACACAGAGAGAGATGTGTAACCACTGCAAAACAGCAGAACCTGAGGCAGAGCTGCATTTCTTGACAAAATGTCAAAAATATAGAACAATTAGTGTCATTTCCCCAAATTTGAGAAATTTGAGAAAGAGAGCGAGAGAGAGATTGCGACACAGAGAGAGAAAGCGACACAGAGAGAAAGAGAAAGAGCGCGACACAGAGAGAGAGAGAAAGCGCGACAGAGAGAAAGAGAGAGAGAAAGCGCGACACAGAGAGAAAGAGAGAGAGAGAAAGCGACACAGAGAGAAAGATAGAGAGAGAAAGCGCGACACAGAGAGAAAGATAGAGAGAGAAAGCGCGACACAGAGAGAAAGAGAGAGAGAGAAAGCGCGACACAGAGAGAAAGAGAGAGAGAAAGCGCGACACAGAGAGAAAGAGAGAGAGAAAGCGCGACACAGAGAGAAAGAGAGAGAGAAAGCGCGACACAGAGAGAAAGAGAGAGAGAAAGCGCGACACAGAGCGCGAGAGAGAAAGCGCGACACAGAGCGTGCGAGAGAGAGCGCGAGAGAGAGCGCGACACAGAGCGCGAGAGAGAGAGCGCGACACAGAGCGCGCGAGAGAGAGCGCGACACAGAGCGCGCGAGAGAGAGCGCGACACAGAGCGCGAGAGAGAGAGCGCGACACAGAGCGCGAGAGAAAGAGCGCGACACAGAGTGCGAGAGAGAGCGCGACACAGAGCGCGAGAGAGAGAGCGCGACACAGAGCGCGAGAGAGAGAGCGCGACACAGAGCGCGAGAGAGAGAGCGCGACACAGAGCGCGAGAGAGAGAGCGCGACACAGAGAGCGCGACACAGATCGTGAGAGAGCGCGACACAGATCGCGAGAGAGAGAGCGCGACACAGATCGCGAGAGAGAGAGCGCGACACAGAGCGAGAGAGAGCGCGACACAGAGCGAGAGAGAGCGAGAGAGAGCGCGACACAGAGCGCGACACAGAGCGAGAGAGAGCGCGACACAGAGCGAGAGAGAGCGCGACACAGAGCGAGAGAGAGCGCGACACAGAGCGAGAGAGAGCGCGCGAGAGATAGTGTGAGACAGAGCGAGAGAGAGACAGAGAAAGAAAGAGCGAGAGACAGAGCGAGCGAGAGACAGAGCGAGCGAGAGACAGAGCGAGCGAGAGACAGAGCGAGCGAGAGACAGAGCGAGCGAGAGACAGAGCGAGAGAGAGACAGAGCGAGAGAGAGACAGAGCGAGAGAGAGACAGAGCGAGAGAGAGACAGAGCGAGCGAGAGACAGAGCGAGCGAGAGACAGAGCGAGCGAGAGACAGAGCGAGCGAGAGACAGAGCGAGCGAGAGACAGAGCGAGCGAGAGACAGAGCGAGCGAGAGACAGAGCGAGCGAGAGACAGAGAGAGCGAGAGACAGAGAGAGCGAGAGACAGAGCGAGAGAGACAGACAGAGCGAGCGAGAGACAGACAGAGCGAGCGAGAGACAGACAGAGCGAGCGAGAGACAGACAGTGCGAGCGAGAGACAGAGCGAGAGACAGAGCGAGAGACAGAGCGAGAGACAGAGCGAGAGACAGAGCGAGCGAGAGACAGAGCGAGCGAGAGACAGAGCGAGCGAGAGAGAGAGCGAGCGAGAGAGCGAGCGAGAGACAGAGCGAGCGAGAGACAGAGCGAGCGAGAGACAGAGCGAGCGAGAGACAGAGCGAGCGAGAGACAGAGCGAGAGAGAGACAGAGCGAGAGAGAGACAGAGCGAGAGAGAGACAGAGCGAGAG